>NW_004443942.1:1183864-1234707 GCF_000243295.1 Trichechus manatus latirostris
ATGGGGAATCAGGGGTGGAAAGGAGGAGTGTGCTGTCACAGTATGGGGAGACCAATTAGAGTCACATAACAACAGATGTATAAATTTTTGTATGGGAAAAAAAAAAAATAATAATAATAAAAAGAAATAAACAAAGCTTCACTGGTTTAGTGTGTGGTATAAGATTGGCCCCTAAGTCAGTTCACATCTCCATCAGTCACAGGACAAATTGGAAGACACAGGTCTCTGAAGAAAAAGGAGAGGAAAGGAGGGGAGGGAAGGGAAGGGGAGGGAAGAGGAGAGGAGAGAAGAGAGGAGAGGAGAAGAAAGAAGGCATTCCACAACCCTGGGGTGAGGAGAGCACTGATTCACTTCTTTCCAACGAATTGAGAAGAATTACAGTTTAACCGTGACTGGTTAGAGAGATTTCCTTATCACAAAACAGAAAACAGCTATCTATCACAAAACAGAAAGCAGCTTAGCAAGAGTCCTGTGAAGAGACCCTGGAATTGAGAGCAGTACCAATGATGCAAGTAGATGTGCATGAGAAGAAAATGCCAGAGCTAACGCATCTTGTACTCTTAATACTAGTTCTTTGTCAAACCACATCATGAGCTATAAACAGTGACAATTTAATCAGATCTGACAAGAGTTGGCACAAAACACCAGCAATTAACAAGAAGTTTTTTTGAAAAATGGATTTACAACCAGTACTTTTAACAATGAGCCTTGCCAAACTGTAAATACTGCACCTTAAGATGCTAGCTAGTTATTTAAAAAAAAAATTTAATCTTTACCTTATTCTTGTATCTTGATTATAACGTACATAAAATAGACAATAGTACAAAGTATACAATTTGTAAGTAAACACTCATAAATTAAGAAATATTTCACTTTAAGTAAACAACATTTACTTTGAGTAAAAACATTCAATTCCTCTGGGATAGTGGAATCCATAACTCAAAATAGAGGTCAGAGCTGGAGAGGGCAGTTTGGGAATTATCAGCATATGGTAGTATTTAAAGTTATGGGACTGAATGAGGTCACCTAGGAGAGTATGAACATGGAAGAGGGGGATAGTAGACTGAGTCCTGGGATAACTGATGTTTAGAGATCAGAAAGCAGGGGAGGAACCAGCATTGAAATTAAAGAGGGAGCAGTCAGCGAGGTAGGAGGAGATCCAGAAGCGTGATGTCTGAAATCCATGAGAAAAAAGTGTTTTCCGGAGGAGGGACTGATCAACTGTCCCTGAGAGGATGCCTGCAATGAGGAGTGAGAGCTGGCAACTAGGTCTGGCAATGCAGAAGTTGTCAGAAATCTTAAAAAAAAAAAAAAAAAAAAAGCCATTTCAGTCAAGAGGTGGGAATGAAAAGCAGATTGGCAAGAGTTGAGGAGAAAATGGCAGGTGAGGAAATGAAGACAGTGAGTTTAGATAACTCTTTCAAGGAATTTTGGTCTAGATGGGGGGCAAAGAAATGAGGCAGTGTCTGGAGAGAAGCATGAAGTCAGTGGAAGGTTTGTTTGGTTTTTAAGGAGATAGGTCTGTGTGCTGTTGGAAATGATCAACAGAGGATCTAGTAGAGGATCCTCCGAGATGGAGGACTGGTGGAGAAATAGCAGGAATAACATTCTTGAGAAGGCAACAGGGATTGGGATCCAGTGCTTGAATAGGGGAGTTGACCCTAAATAAGGGCATGGGCTGTTCATTCATTTTAACAGAAGACAAGTCAGGCCATGTGTGGACAGATGGAGGTTAGTAGGGTTGATCCAGACCTGGAGTGATGAAGTCGTTTTCCTAGTCTTCCAGATGCCCATGGACATCTCTGCCTGGAAGTCTTGTTCAAACTCAAATTCAACTTGCCCGAGGGGAATGCTTCCCTTCCCTTCCCTGCCTAGTCCCTCCTACCCCTCTAGCTTTACTCTTTTTATAAATGGCATATCTACTTTCCCAATCACCACTGCTCCAAACCACAGTTATCTCTGACTTCTCTCCTCCCATCAGTCAGCTAGTTGCAGCATCCTACAACTGTGTCCCTCTTGTCCATCCCCTCTTCTTCATCCCCATGACACTAATGTCCTTTAGAGCCTCACCATCTCCTATCTGAACTATTGCAATAACCTTCCAACTATTTTCCTTGCCTTCCGTTTTTCCCTGCCTCACCGCCGTTACATCTTACCATTCAAGTCACCTTTCTAAAGTGCTTCTCTGATTGTGTCACTTCTGGCTAATAAACTTCCTTGACTTGACTCCTTGGACTTCTCTCAGTGTTGTCTGACCCAATACTAAGTCTTTCACCTCCTTTTCTGTATCAGAGTTTTCATTTTTTTCTCATGCTCTCTCAAGCACCTATTTTTTTTCTGCTTTTCCTATGAATCTCCTCTGATTATTTCTTCCCCAGTGATCACATTCATCTAACCATTCAATCAACCCACCAGCTTTTTCTCAGTGCCTCCTGCATATGAAACAGGGCTGAGTGAGATGAGGAACATATGGGAAGCAGGTGCCAGGATCAGAGGCCACGTCAGAAATCTCTAAGCTCACCTCAACTCTTTCCTCTTGTCCATCCCCGGTCCAATTTATCACCAAATGCTGCCCATTTTTCCTCCTGTTTCTTTAATCCATCATTTCTTCTCAACTCCATGCTTTCAATACTTCTTATCTAAAGCATTCAAAAGCCCCCAAAATGGTCTTTCTGCTCCCTCCAATTCATTTTCCACACTTCAATCAGAAAGACCATTCTAGAACAGCAGTATGACCTGACACTCCCTGATTAAATCCTCAATGGCACCATGTCACCTGCAAGATAAAGTTGAGGCCCCTTAGCAACACATTCAAGGTCTTCCATGACTTGGCCACGCCCTTTCTATTAACCTAGATATCCACCTGATCCTATCTTGCACTCCAGGCTTGTTATTGTTAGCTGTTGTTGACTCAGCCCCCGACTCATGGTAACCCCATGCAAAATGGGATCAGACAGTTGTAACCCATAGGGTTCTCACTAGCTGATATTTTTTGGAAGTGGATGGCCAGGCCTTTCTTCCTACTCTGACTTAGTCTGGAAGCTTGGCTGAAACTTGTTCAGTATCATAACAGCACACAAGCCTCCAGTGACAGATGGATGGTGGCTACATCTGAGGTGCACTGGCTAGGAATTGAACCCAGATCTCCTGCATGGAAGGCAAGAATTCTACCACTGAACCAACACTGCCCCCACACTCCAGGCTTAGTAATACTGAAATGCCAGTTATCCCTGTGCACATCTTTCTGTTTCTCATTTCCCTGAGCTGTTCCTCTGTCTGGAATACTCCTCACATTTATGCATCATTTATGTATCCTTCAAAACTCAGCTTAGGCTTTTTCTCTTTTAGGAAGGCTTCTCTGATCCTTCCCTAGGAGAGCTAAGTGTAACTTGAGGGATGGTATCTTATTTATCAAGGTCTCCTCAGCACCCACCACAGAGATTGCCGAAGGTGGGTTCTCCATATGAGTGCCATATGAGTAAGATTGTCACAAGGCACAGGCTGTACACAGGACAGGCGAGAATATTCAAAATGAGAGAGTTAAGAAGATAGGCTCTGGAGTCAGACGTAAATCTGGATTTGAATCTTGGCTCTGCCACTTAGTTGCTGGGTGACATTGGGAAAACTGCTTACTTCTCCATGCCTTTGTTTCCACATCTATAAAAAGGGCATGATGTAAAATAAACTTGTGATGAGGATTAAATGGGATAATATATGTAAAGTGCTTTGCACAGTACTGGTCACATGATGAGTGCTCAATAAATGTTAATGTTTTATTAAATTATGCCTTAAAAACTTTTTAAATTACAGTATTTCTTATCTGTGTGATAAAAATCATAATATTGGTCTATATTGCTAAATACGACTTTATCTTCTCCCTCTTTTAAAACAGAAAAAAAAAAATCCAAGTAATTTCTCTATTTTGAAACAACTAAGAAGAAAATGCCCAGTTCATTCCTGCTTCAGGTCCTTTGCCTTTGCTGACCCCTCTCCTGGAGTGCCCCACGCCCAAACCCATTAGGGCTTTGCATGGCTGGCTCCTTCTCCTCACTCAGGTCTCTGCTCAAATGTCATGTGCTCTGAAAGCCTTCCCTGACCACCCTGTGGAGAGTAAACCATCCTCTCCTCTGGCCCTCTTTGTTTTATTATCTTCACAGCATTTATAACTTTTGAAATCACCTTTTTTCTTAATGGTACATTGCCCTCCTTTAGAATGCAAGCTTTCTGAGAGTAGCCCTTAACCATCATGTACTCATGCTTCATCCCAAGCACGTAGAATAGAACCTGGTACAAAGTGGGACCTCAATAAATGCTGGTTGAGTTAATTTTTCTCAATTCCTGCAGGGGAAAGTTCTACTGTTAAAAATGGAATATGTACTTTCCTAGTCTCTCAAGAATCCAGGCACTAAAATACTTTCCAGTTTGCCAGTTGCCTGAATTGTCTCTTTTAAAAATCTCAGCAAATTAAAAAAAATAGAAATATACTTGTGTGTGTATATATATATACCCAAATCCGTTACCGTCGAGTTGATTTCAACTCATAGCAACCCTATAGGGCAGAGTAGAACTGCCCCGTAGGGTTTCCAAGGAGTAAATGGTGGATTCGAACTGCCGACCTTTTTGGCTAGCAGCCATAGCTCTTAACCACTGTGCCACTAGGACTCCATATATATATATGTATATATGTATATCTATATATCAGCAAGTATATTCCTTAAATAATTTATCCTTTAGCTAGTATTATGGAAGTGTAACAGCTAGGAATCCATGTCATAGTTAATTTTTCTTTTGACATAAAGGACTTTATGAATTACTATGGAGCTTAAGGAATTTGTTCCTTGGAGAATATAATCTTTTCTTTTTTTTTTTGCCATCTTGCTAAACTTGATCACAGATGGTACAAAGGTCACCTGCAGAGCAGGCTGTCCCCAAAGTCCCCAAATGCCAAATTAATGAGACTTTACTATGTAAAAATGACTGTAAGAAAGAAAGTCTTTAATTGGTCAGAAGTGATTACATTCTTTGATGTAACTTGGGATTTAAAAAATTATTTTTAAAAAATATTGGAAAGACAAACAATTCAATAGAGAAATAGGCAAAGAATATATTTTCAGAAGAAGAAATCCAAATGTCCGCAGACATATGATAGCACTCTCAGTCTTACTAATAATCAAGGAAAAATAAATTAAAATGATAACATTTTTGGCCTATTAGATTTGCAAAAATTAAAAAGACTGATAATAAATAACCCATGTTAGTAAGGACGTGGGGCAATGAGCACTCAGATACAACGTTGGTTGGAGCGAGTTGGTATGGTCTTTTTGGAGGACAATTTGGTAGTACCTATCAAAGTTTTAAATATGTGTGTCCTTTGGCCCAGTGATGGTACATCTACAACTCTATCCTACAGGAATATTGGCCACATGCATAAAGAAGGATAATCACTGAAGCTCTGTTTGTAATAGAAAAATTAGAATTTATCTCAAAGTCCACCAATATGGGTATGGCTAATAAATACTGGTGTCTTCAAACAAATAAAGACTAGGAAGCTTTAAAAGAAAGAAGGTAGCTCCTCCATTAGCAGGAAAGATGTCCACGATCTACCGTATAGTTAAAAACAATATATAGTACTACTCATATTGTATTGATAAATTTTCAAAAAAATCTTTATTCACAGATGTTATGGATTGAATTGTGTCCCCTAAGAATGTGTGTCAACTTGGCTAGGCCGTGATTCTCAGTATTGTGTGGTTGTCTACCATTTTGTGATCTGATGTAATTTTCCTATGTATCATAAATTCTAACCTCTATGATGTTAATGAGGCAGAGTTAGAGGCAGTTCTGTTAATTAGGCAGAACTCAATCTACAGGATTAGGCTGTATCTTGAGTCAATCTCTTTTGAGATATAAAAGACAGAGCAAGCAGACAGGAGAGGGACCTCATACCACCAAGAAAGAAGAGCAGGATTCCTGCGTGGAGAAGCTCCTAGACCAAGGGAAGACTGAAGACAAGGACCTTCCCTCAGAGCTGACAGACAGAGAAAGTCTTCCCCTGGAGCTGGTGTCCCAAATTCAGACTTCTAGCCTCCTAGACTGTGAGACAATAAATTTCTGTTTGTTAAAGCCATCCACTTGTGATATTTCTGTTATAGCAGCACTAGATAACTAAGATAACACATAAACCTAGAGTCTATTCTCAACACAGCCTCCAGAGTTTTCCTTTTAAACCATAAGTCAGAGCCCTATTACTCCTGTGTCCAAACTTTTCATTGTCTTCCTTTCCTACTCAGATTAAAAGTCAGAGTCCTCACCGTGATTTATAATTCCCTGTGTAATCTGGCCCACAAGGTCCCTGGGTAGCGAAAACTGTTTATGCTCATCTACCAACCTAACTAAAGGTTGGTGGTTCGAACCTACCCAGCAGCACCAGGAAAGGAAGCCCTGGTGATCTGCTTCCATAAAGATTAGAGCCAAGAAAACTCTATAGAGCTCAGTTATACTCTGTAACACATGGGGGCATCATGAGTTGGAATCGACTTGACAACAACAGGTTTGGTTTTTTCGTTAATCTGGCCCTCTGCTACCATCTGACTTTCTTCATCCTTTTCTCAGTTCTAGTCCCTCTGGCCTCCTTTCCAATACCTCAGGAAATTCTCTTCCCCAGATATCTCTATAGTCGCTTACTCCTATCCTTTATGTCCCCGCCCAAATGACACTTCACAAAGCGTACATTTTGGGAGAATACACTCCTCTCTACCGTTTACCTGGCTCCAGCACTTTCTATTCCTCTTCTCCGCTTAACTGTTCTCCATGCTCTTATCACCATCTGCTTCATAATATAAATGCTTGTTTATTGGTTTGTAATCTGTCTCCTTCCTCTAGAATTGTAAACTCCCTGAGGGCTGAGATTTTTGCTTGCTTTTTCATTGCTTTTTCATTGATTTCCAGCACCTAGACCAGTCTCTGGCACACAGTAGGTACTCAATAAATAGTTACTGAATAAATAAAATTTCCTTTTTTTGTATGTGCATAAAAACAGATGTGGAAAAATACACAGAAAGCTGTTAACAGTGATTACTGCTGGGAAGTGGGACTGGGGAGCTGTGGAAAGAACGTTTGCCTTTTAGTGTACACATTTCTGTACTACTTGAAATATGTACTATTTTTTAAATTAAAAATACTTTAAAAGAAAAACATAATGGTTCCATCTCTCCTTCCAGGTGACTCAAAATACTCTTTTTGGTTCCTATCTGCAGCCCCTGATCAATAATTTCCAAAAAGAACTATCCTAGGCTTGTCTCTACAGTACCATTTAGAGTTCAGAAATCACCAGTAAGCCTGGTCTTTGTGAAGTTCTAACACCATCAAATAGAACAGGAACATAAGACACACACACATACTCATACACACAGACAGGTACTCTGTGGTTTGATGGAGCCACGTGCTTGCCAGATAAAATGCCTTTCTAATTAACACACCTGACCTTTCTTTACACCCACTTCCTCCCTCCAGTTGGAAGGGACGTCACTGCTAATTCTTTGTGCTTTTTTTTCTACATAGTAAAACCTCCAACATTGCTGTCATACAGGGTGGACCCGATTTGGTTCCACGTATGCTACAAAATTCATCCTGTGCTAAAGGGAGTTCTTGAGACAAGACTCATGGTTTCCTTTAGAAAAAACATCTAACCCAATTTAGTAACGACAAGCATCTCAGGGACACATTCGCGCACAACAGCTACCCTAGTTGCCACTGAGTGGATTCCGACTCATCAACCACCATGTGTTTCAGAGCAGAACTGTACTCCATAGGATTTTCATGGCTGTGACCTTTCAGAAGCAGACTGCCAGGACTTTCTTTCAAGGCACCTCTGGGTGGGTTTGAACCACCAATCTTTTGGTTAGTAGCCCAGCTTAATTTTTTTGCCACCCAGGGACTCCTTATTGGGAGTTCATCCACAAGACCCTCAACACTATTTTTTCCTGAATTCTTAACCAGCTGAAAGGTTCCCTGTTGAGCTTTTGAAGCCTCTCCCTAACAGAATAGTAAATGAGGCACGTGGGGCACAATTTGGCTCTACGAGTCCACAAGGAAGCCCAGCCTGCCTGCTCCAACAGTTCCTGCAACTCACTGAGAAAGCAGGACAGCAACAGGCAACTCTTACCACCATCTCTTTAGTATGGAAACTAGATTGCTTAGAATTTTAAATGAGAACAAACCAACCAGCTGGGTTGTTTTTACCTTTTTTTTTTTCTTTTTAAAAGATTCAGCTGGAATAAAAGTCAAGACCATCTGGGAACCAGCCCCTGGTGAATAGTTACACTTGATTTTTACTAAGTTTTTGCAAAACAAGAGTTGGGCTGTGGGGCTATAGCTGACAATTCTTTGGAACAAGTGCCCCTGGGTTCAGCTTTGCTTATTCAGAAACACTGATTTATTACTCCTCAGATCAAGCTTCATTTCTCAGTCCTTGAGATTCTAGTAACACTTCAGAAAAGGTATCAGTTTACGACAGAGTGGGGCTGATTACTTAAATTCTCCTTACTTGGGACCACAGCACAGGCTTTGGAGTCAGACCAACAATGTGATCTTGAGCAAGAGAACTTACCCCTCTTGAGCTTCAGTTTGCTCATCTATTAATGGAGATAATAAATACCGACCTCGTAAGGTTACTGTTAGGATTAAATGAGGTAACGCACATACAGAGCTTAGTGTTGTGCTAAGATAAGGGCTCAATAAATCATTACAATTATTACTATAAAGAGAGATCCCAATTTTCTCTACGATTTTTCAGGTAGAAAAAAAATCAAAAACCAAAACCGTTGCCATGGAGTTGATTTCGACTCATAGAAACCCTATAGGACAGAGTAGAACTGCCCCATAGGGTTTCCAAGGAGGAGCTGGTGGATTCGAACTGCCAAACTTTTTCGTTAGCAGCTGAACTCTTAACCAATTGAGACTCCCATAATTGCCCAGAACAGTATCTCTTGACAAACAAGTCTTGAAGCTGACCACCCTGGAACCTCTTACCAGCCTTATCAGAGGAGCAGATTGATATTGCTGAAGTGCCAGATGTCAAATTTAATTCTGAAACACACACAAATACCATACCATGGAACTGACACTAGTGGGTGCCCTGGGCTAAATGAAGCTCAGGGATCTCACAAGGGAGCTGAGTGGCCCCCTGACCTCACCTCTGCACAAAGCTAAAGGTCACCACGGGTAAGCCAGAGGGAGCTGATAACAGAGAATGATGATAATGGAGCGTGGAGGAGGCTTATCAATGCCTTATACCTGCAGTCTTGCCCCAGCTGGGGAATCACAATGCTTCAAAGACCTCGGTCCCTTAGGCCCTTAAAGGGCCACACTCCCTGTTCTCATCAACTCTACCTCTTTCTTTCTGTCCCTCAATTTAACAAACATTTGTTGAGTGCCAACACAAGCCAGGCACTATTCCAGGTGCTGGGGACATAAAGGTGAATGAGACTCAATCTTGGCCACTGGGGAGCTTCCGGTCTAGTATGGAGGACAGACACTGTCACTGGCAGTTACCATATAAGGATGATGTCCAGAGTGTTCTCTGGAAGGAGCCCGGAGAAGGGAGGATGGGCCAGACTTGCTTTTGGTTACCCTTTATGTTTATAGGGCTCAAGGCAGTTCTGTTAGCAAGAATGTTCTGGCCAACAGGTCACTCACCACATTGGTTTTCCTCGTGGCCTTGACCCACTCCACAGGACTCTGCTCGGCGTTCAGATGTTCTGAGAGACTTTTTAGCGACTTCAAGGTCCATGCCTGATAGTTGGAGGTGAAACTGCTCCCTGTGGGCAGCTTTCCGGAGTGTGCGGATGGCTTTCCGGAGTCGCTTCTCTGTTCGCTTTACAATGCAGCTCAAATCACAAGAAGCTGCAGGAATAAGAAGGACAGCAGTTGGGAGGTCAGGCTGCAGCATGTGAGGATGTCCAGACAGACTGCAGGACCCACCAACACCTAGAATTCCACGTAGAACAGGATGAGGGAGACCTCGAGGTGGGTACCTATTGGGTTGGGCAGCATTCGATTTAAATCGAAATTTGTTGACCAAAATGGTAGCTTTGGGTTTTTATAAAACAGATAAACTCATCAGGTTTCAAACCAATTCAGTTTAGTTTGGGGGTGGAAAAAACAAACAAAAAAACAGGAGATACTTCAGTAGTTGCGCTTTTTCCCCAAGAAAGATGAAAAGTGAAAGGCAAAGAAATAAGGAGCAAGCTGTGAGAAGCCTGGCACTGAAGACTTGTTTTCAAACCAACCTGTCACCTCCTTTTGGTTAGTTTCAAGCTCAAACTCAACAGTGATAAACATTTCCTTAGCGGTGCTTGGTCGGCGAGGGGCTCCAGGGACTTGCTTGCCGGAGCTGCATGTAAGGTTTGCGTAGTGGAAGCTCTCTTTTACTGAACTGTGCTTCTCTGTATGAAGAAACAAAATTATCGGAAGCCAAATCCTGGCAAAGCACTCGGCTGAACATTCACTAGAGCTCAGTAACATTTCATTAAAACAATTCTTAAGGGACTAAATGATTAACTCCAGATGCCAAGATATTGCAAGCCCTAAGCTTGAAGCACGATGACATTTTAACTTTTTTTTCTAAATTTCATTTATTTTGTTGTTGTTGTTAATGCACACCGCAGAACAGACACCAATTTAACAGTTTCTACATGTACAATTGAGTGACACTGATTACATTCTTCAGGTTGTGCAACCATTCTCACCCTCCTTTTCTTAGTCGTTCCTCCTTCAGTTAACATAAACTCACTGCCCTCTAAGGTTCCTATCTAATCTTTTGAGTTGCTGTTGTCAATTTGATCCCATATAGATAGTTCTTAAAAAAGCATAGTGCTCAAGGCAGACCTTTTTTACTAGTTAAGCTAAACTATTGTTCAGTTTTAAGATGACTTTAGGGGAAATTTCTGGTTTAAGGTTTAAAGATTATCCCAGGGCAGTAATTTCAGGGGTTCATCCAGCCTCCTCCATAGCTCCAGAAAGTCTAGAGTCCACGAGAATTTGAAATTATGTTCTGCATTTTTCACCCTTTTCATCAGGATTCTTTCTACAGAATCTCTGATCAAAATGTTCAGTAATGGTAGCTAGGCACCATCCAGTTCCTCTGGTCTCATGGCAAAGGAAGCAGTTGTTCATGGAGGCAATTAGCCATACATTCCATATCCTCCTCCTATTCCTGACTCTCCTTCTTCCTCTGTTGCTCCAGGTGAATAGAGACCAATTGTTGTGTCTTGGATGGCTGTTTGAAAGCTGTTAAGACCCCAGGCACTATCCAATGAACTCGGAGGTAGAACGGGATGCACTAAACACGTTATTAGGCCAATTAACTGGGATGTCCCATGAAACCATGACCCTAAACCTCTAAACCAAGGAACCAAATCCAATGAGGTGTTTGGTTGTACATAGGCAGCCTCAGAAGCTACTCTTTTTTTGTTTTTGTCATTGTTGTAAATATATCTATCATACAACTTTTGCCAATTCAACTTTTTACAGGTGTACAACTTGTTGACAGCAATTACAATAATCTGCCGTGCAACCCTACTGTTAATAATTCAATTTTTCCATCGCCATTAACCTTTTCTCCCCCTCCCTCCCACCCCTTGTAACCACCAATAAACTTTAGTCTCTACATTTGCCTTTTCTTGTCTTTTTATATAAGTGAGGTCATACAATATTTTTCCTTTGTGATTGGCTTATTTTGCTCAGCATAATGTCTTCAAGCTCCATCCATATTGTAGCATGTATAAAGACTTCATTTCTCCTACTGGCTGAGTAGTAGTCCATTGTATGTATGTACCACATTTTGTTTATCCATTCATCTGTTGATGGCATTTAGGTTGTTTCCATCTTTTGGCTATTGTGAATAGTGCAGCAATGAACATTGGTGTATAAGTCTCCTTTTGAGTCTCTGCTTTCAAGTCTTTTGGGTATATACCTGGGAGTGGAATTGCTGTGCTGGGTCATATGGTAATTCTACTTTTAGCTTTTTGAGGAACTGCCACACTATTTTCCACAATGGCTGTACCATTTTGCATTCCCACCACTAATGAGTAAGGTTTCCAATTTCCCCACATCCTAGTCAACATTTCTTATTCTCTGTTTTTTTTTTTTCTTAGCTACACTAGTGGAAGTGAAATGCTGTCTCATTGTGGTTTTGATGTGCATCTCTCTGATGGCTAATGACACTGAGCATTTTTTCATGTGTTTGGTGGCCATTTGAATGTCCTCTTTGGTGAAATGTCTATTCAAGTCCTTTGCCTATTTTATGATTGGGTTGTTTGTCTTTTTGTTGTTGTCAAAGTTTTATATGTACTTTGGTTATTAGATTCTTGTCAGATATATGGTTTCCAAAGATATTCTCCCAGTCGGTAGCTTGTCTTTTCACTTTTTTGGTAAAGTCTTTTGGTGAACAAAAGATTTTAATTTTCATGAGGTCCCATTTATTTATTTTGTCTTTTGTTGTTTGTGCTTTTGTTATTATATTAGATAATCCATTGTTGAAAGCCAGGCCTGACAGTGTTGCCCCTGCTTGTTTTTCTAAGAATTTTATAGTTTTAGTTCGTATAGTTAGGTCCTTAATCCATTTTTAACTTGTTTTTGTGTATTGTGTAAGGTATGGATCCTGTTTCATTTTTCTGCATGTGACATTTTAATTTTGAAGAGCCCGTATTTCCTTCTTTATAACTTTATAATTTAGCTCTTGAAATTTCTTTTCATGGACAAATGCTGTATGTTTCCAACAGACCAGCCACATCCGTGGAAGACGAGAACCAGGGGTTGTTTCACATTCCTCCCTTCTGCTGACGGCTGGGTCCTAAGGTGCTCACGTGTTCTTACAGCTGGTTTCTTTAAAGTTGGACTATGACGTATCAAGCAGGGGCTGAAGCTTCAAATAAGGCATGAACACAGAAGTAGAAAGGAAACCAACTTCTGCTTTCAGGCAAACTGACCTTGGAGCAATTCGAACTTGAAGGGAAAGCTGGAAAGCAGATCAACGGGGATGTCTGATTTTGAAATAACCAGGAGCAATAAATGGCACAAAGAATCAACAGAACCAGACAATGTCATGAAGGCATCTAGAATGAGACTGACAGTGTTGAGTAAGATAGGGCTTTGTACATCCCTTTCCCTGACTTTGGCCATGTCCCCACTCTCCATGGCTTCCAGTGAATCTGTTAACTAATGATTGTCAACCTGAATCAAAGAGCAGGTCCACATGCCATCCACACAACTAATTCGTCTCTACTTTGAAATCTTACTCTATTGAACTGAAGTATTATCTGTATTATATTCTCCTCTAACATTCCCTTTTCAGAAGGCCAACTTCAAATCTCAAACTAAACAGATGCTTATTTTGTACCCTTTTCTCTTTCAATTTTCCCATACCTATTTTTCTCCTTTTTATTGTGAAATTATTTTAGATTTACAGAACAGTTGCTAAGACAGTATAGAGATCTCCCATAGATCCTTCACCCAGCTTCCCCTAATGTTAATATCTTGCATTTGGTACATTTATCAAAACTAAAAAATTAACACTGGCAAAATAACATTAACTAAATATAGACCAAATCTATTTTTAAATAATGCTTCTTTCTGCCTCCTGATTTAAAACTATAAATGCTCACTGTAGAGAATTTGGAAAATGAAGAAAAAAATTAAAGTCACCTATCATTCTCCCACCCAGATATAACCATTATTAATAACAGAGTGAGGGTGAGTTTTCCTTTTTTTTTTTCCTTCTAGCCATACTTTTTCTTATGTAACTTGGGTTGTATTACATATACAAAATGTTGCTCTCCCTTTTTCCCTTTCAGAATTATAACAAGAATATTTTCCTATGTCATTAAGCATTATTTGAAAACATAATTAATGGTTGCATAATAGTCTATCAAATGGTGGTACCAAACTTGATCTTGGTTAGTTAGTTAAGTAGGAAGTCAAAAGTGATTACAGTGAGCTTTATGTTTGTTTGTATGATTTATTTGAAGACGGATTGGGGAAAGAAGCTTCCTAATATACGAATCCCAATTTTTTTTACTGTGGTAAAAATATATACAACAAAACATTTGCCAGTTCAACAAGTTTTACATGTACAATTCAGTGACATTCTTCATGTTGTGCAACCATCACACATCCTTTTCCAAACTATTCTATTACCATATAACAGAAACTCAGTGGCCAATTTTTTTTTTAATCTCTAAAATTATTCTATGGAACAGTACTAGAAATATGAGCTAAGAAAGAACGAGGAGTGTTGGATTCTGCTCTTTTCAGTAAGGCCAGTTCTACTTGGATGGTATTTGCTATGCTGAAGCCAGTGGAGTCACTGCCTCCAAAAACATGACCCAGCAGGAAAGTTGGATATTATACCTTTGTAACAATTAAAGATTATCCTTTCTGAGCCAAACCTTTTTTCATTTGATTTGGCTTATATTTGAAGCAAACTTTAAAATCTAGAAAATTTAACCCAATATGATCACAGATTGCAATGCATCTTAAGCCTTATTGACTACTGCAAACTCACAGGTTTTCTCAGGGTTTCACCAACTGCACCTCGCAAAGGAAGCTCTCAAGTATTATTATGCCAGGGCTACACAGGGTCCTAGCCTATGAATAGAGTCCCTGGAGAATCTGAACTGTTCAATCCCATCTGAAGTGCGCTTGAGTCAGTGGACAGACATTGGCCCTCCCTAGGACTTCCAGCTCGGCTTGTCACAGGCCCCTTTCCCAACATGCAGGCACGCTCCCTACACCAGCCATCCGATTCCATACCTGGTAGTACTGGTCGCAGACCCTCAGGAAACAGCTCAGCCTTTCTCAAACTACACTTGCCTTCATTTAGCTTAAAGGTTACACTTGTCCTGATGGTGGTGACATCTTCAGAAAGAAACAAGTGAGAAATATTACCTTCAGAGGCAAAGGAATGGAAATATCAGAGGGGTAATGGCAAGCTATTCATTGGCTGTGTCCCACCACACACTGCATATCCCAAAACTTCTTACTGATGCAGCTTCTCTCTTAACCCTGAGACCAAGAAAAGTTTGGGTCATGGAGTATCCATTACCCTGGGACAGGGAACACCAGGAATCTCCTAAGAGTTACATGTATCCCTACACTTGAGAGAGAAATCACATTTATCCCTCCACTTGAGAAATCCAGTGTTCAAATATAACAAAGGAAGGGCTGACAACAGCATCAGTCGTCAGATGAAGGATGAAATGATCTTTGTGCCTTCCTGAGAAAGAAGTCCAGAATCTCCAAGTTTACATTTGAACAAGACTGTTGAAGGATATGCCAAAGGGCTGACTCTCCTAAATAAATATGTCTAGAAGGACAGGGCAGAGGGAGTCACCTGTTCCAGACAAGGATGGCACTCAGTAAACCTGGCCAGGAACCCTGCTGATGCAGTGGTTAAAGCGCTCAGTGGCAAACCAAAAGGTCAGCAGTTTGAACCCACCAGCAGAGAAAGATGTGGCAGTCTGCTTCCGTAAAGATTTACAGCCTTGGCAGTTCTACTCTGTCCTATAGGGTCACTATGAGCTGGAATCTACTCAATGGCAGTGGGTTAGTGGGTGGGAGAGAACAAGGGTGCCGCTTTGAGGGTCTAATCTGAGAAACTGAGCAAGTTACTTAATCTCCCTGAGCCTCAGGTTCCTCCTCTGTAAAATGGACATAATTACAGTACCTACATTATCACAGTACCTACATTATCAGGCTATTAAGAGGTTTAAAAGAGATAATGTAAAAAAAAGTTTAGCCTACCACATGTTAGATAGTAAGAACTGAATAACTGTTAGCTATTTGCTTGGCCACCCTTGGAATGGCCTAAATCTTCAACTAACCATCCCTGAGGGATTTGATGAAATAGACTATGATGTCTGTTCTGGCTGGGTCCAAATGCAAGGCAAAAGAGGCAATTGAAGGATAGTGGTTAAAACTCTGGATACAGACTGCCTGGGTTCAAATCCCTACTCCACCATTCTCCATCTGGTTACTTTGGGTAAGTTATTTCACCTCTCTGAGCCTCAGTTTCTTTATTGGTTTAATGAAAATAACAGTAAAATTGATTCAGAGGTTTGTTGTGTGGATTAAATCAACTAATACACGTAACACACTGTCTGGCATATTTTAACTGCTTAATTAATATATGTGAGCCATTAGTATCTTGCTTTGGGTCTCTAGCTTTGCTCACATACATAAGTTGGTATCAAGAGCCATTTCCTCATTAAGATGTTCTCATAACATAATCACAGAGGTGTCTGTATATGTAAGGACAAGGCCTCCTGATAAACCGGGAAGGGTTTGCGCTCCTTTCTCTCAACAGAATCCTTGCTACCCTGTTCTGCCCACACCAGTCTCCACCAACTCCATGTGCCCTGAGGCACACATTTCCTGCTGGGCCTATGAGGCTTTCTGGGGTGCAGGGAGCATAGAGTAGCCATGAGTCGGAATCAGTTGGACAGCAATGCAATGTGGATGTCTCCTGGTACCAGAGCTCTGTGGTCCTCTGACAACATGACAACCCAACCAAGGCTGAACACAGCACCTCCTAGCACACGGTGGACACTCCATAAGTATCCATTACATGATGAGTCAGATTTTAAGGTATCAAGGCTGCAGGCAAGAACATCCTGTAATGGCCACACAGCATTGAGGAAATTAAGAGAAAAGAAAACAAAGCCAGCACCCAAGAACAGTGCCCCACATATGAAGCCCATTGAATATAGGGAGCCCCGGAGAGAACACACAGATTTGGTAATTACCCCCGAAAGCAGAGTCATTTGCTTTTTGCTGTTTGCTCCTGAGAGGAGAGGAAGCCCCGCAGGTGACAGAGTAGGCCTCTTGCAGTCCTGACAGACAGAACATGGATTTTCAAACATGTAAGCAAGGTTACACTCTATCCTGGGAGCAGCGCAAATAACCCTCCACCCCTACTCCACATGGACCACTAGAAAACACTCAGCTTACGGGGTCTCAGAGTATAGGCCTCTGGTGGTGACAGGACATCTGGTCTAGAACCTGGAAGTCATCGAGGACATCTAACACCTGGAAACCAGGAAGGCCTGGCCCTGACACCAGAACCTGCCCCAGGGACTGGGACCCACTCACCTGAAGAGAGGTGAATGCCAGAGTGACATCTTAGGAAGCACCTGTCTCCTCCACCACTCTTACTGCAATGCAGGGACACGGGGGGCATCCTGTTGGGCAGGAGCCCCTTCACTTCTAAACAGGACAAAACACAGACACTTACGGAAAGAGAAGGAAACTTCCAAGTGTGACAATGACAATTAAGTCCCATACATCGAAGGCCCCACAATATCAGGAAAAGAAGGTAGAGCTGACACCCAGCACAGAACGCTGACACCAGGCGCTATTTCCCAACAAGTTAAAGGAGTCCCTTGTATGCTAATTGTCATGCAGAAAAGCAACCAAGAAAAACAGAAGTTCCAGCCTACACAGAAGGAAGCACAGAAGGAAACACCAAAGAGTCTGCAAAGTATCTCCTGTTTTTGAACTATTCAAAGAAGGGCTGCTGCAGCTAAAGGGAGGAGAATTAAGTGGAGGGATAGTCAGCTGCACTCCGGATCCAATTATACAGAGGAGAATGCATGGAGCTGCACTGTCTCTGGGCCAGGGGCACACCGCTGACTGAGTCTGCGCCTCAGCGCCCCTTACCCACACAGTCCTTTTTATTCCAGTGGAGCTTGTGGCCAGAGTGGCATTGGCATTCGTAGCTGCCCACTGTGTTCACACAGACTTGCTGACAGCCTCCGTTGTTGACGTTGCACTCGTTTGTGTCTGTGGAACAAAACACTCTCCTGTCACAGCAGCCCATCACTGACTCCCTTGAGGAAGGAGTGGGAGGGGAGTCGCGTGGTGGAAACTGACTAAGGGAAGGTGTTCACTGCCTTCAGGATGTGCACTTGGCACCAGCGGGCCCCACACCCTACTCCATGCATTTCCTGGCACGTGCCTCGCCAGGGTGGTCTCAGGTTCCATTCTGGTCCAAACCATTTCCCCATTGAGACACTTTGAAGGAGCCACACTCTACTTTCAGATGTCCACACTCAGACATTGCATAGGCTTCCAATTTAAAACCCCACCATCCTCCTGGGCTGCATACCGAGGGAGATAGAGAGAATGAGGATTCCTCCTTTGACTATATATATATAGTTGAAGTACAGAGAAGAGAAGTGACTTGTCCAAATCCCCATCAACCTGAGGCTGAGTTCAGGTTGGAAGGTGGCTCCAACTAACCCAGATACACATCTGTATTCAGAGTACATTTCCTTGGGGTTTCTTGACGGACTAGGAAGAGTACGCGTTTAACAATGTTAAGAATGGGTTGAAAATGAGAAGGGAAGCAATATTATCTACAGCAATCACTACTATCCACTCTTCTCAAGCACAGGGCACAAGGAAGTGGGCAGGAAGTACTTGAAACAACAATTCCCAAAACCTTCAGGTCCTCATAATCACTTAGAAGTTCTACATATTCTCAATCAGAAATCTGCAAATCTGTATTCTCAAAGATTTCTGAGTGAGTCTGATGATCAGGAGAGGGAACTAAGGAGTCAGTTGGTGCCAAATCTGATTTATGCCATAGACCATAAGGCTATGTGACTTCAGAACATGGGCACAAGGCAGAGAGATAAACTCAAATGGCCCCACTTCCAGCTCAAAGATCTACTTGTGAGACTCGAACCAAGGCTTTGCAGTCAGTTCCTATGCACAGCAGGACTATGGCATTGGCTAGTGCCCTGCCAAGCCTCTCTGAAGACTGTGACTTTACTATCTGCTGGGAAGTTCCAAAGGATAGGGTATCAGCTCCTGAGAGACTCTCCCATTCTCTGAATACAACTTGCATCAATAAAGCCAATATAGATTTCACAGCTGAAAGAGCTCAGCTCTTCTCTCTGCTCCATTTCACACTCGACATGTTGAAGGGATAAATGTGGGAGACATCCCCTAGCAAATGCTTCCCTTGAGCAGATAAGCTCATTACTACAGTTCAGGGACTGGAAATGTGCCTTTCATCCTCCGATGTAGGAAAATAAAGACTCCTGATCTGGAGAAACCTTGGCCTCTGCCCCACTTCCCGCCAGGCCCAGCATCCTCCTACCTCCTGACTCTGGAGGGGCAGTCTCCTCACCTCCACAGTGGGTAAAGCCATAGAGGGTGTACCCTTTGTTGCAAGCACATGCAAACGTGCCAGGGTGGTTGATGCAGTTATGGTCACAGGTCCTATCCAAAGAGCACTCATCCACATCTGTAATTTTCAAAGGGAGAGAGGAGCTGAAACCTCTGAGGGAGGAGTGTAGAGAAGAGTATGTTTATAATGAACACCAATTGCCGACCAACAACAAATAGGTTCAAAAATTATCCATCAGTTCTCCTTGCTCACTTGTGGTAAAGAAAGTAC
The DNA here is from genome assembly GCF_000243295.1 of Trichechus manatus latirostris. Taxonomy (NCBI): domain Eukaryota; kingdom Metazoa; phylum Chordata; class Mammalia; order Sirenia; family Trichechidae; genus Trichechus; species Trichechus manatus. Next base: position 1,203,327 of record NW_004443942.1, read on the forward strand.
CATAAGTACTCACGGCCAGGGACCTTATTTCCAAATTCTTTTGCAAACTGCACTTGCCTAAAAGCTCCATTAGTCTCTCTCACCCATGCTTGTTTGCAGGGCTGAGTATTTAAAATATTTAAACGAAGCCAAATGAGATAACATACCTAAAAAGAATTTTGTACATTATGAGGTGGCACAGTGGTTAAGAACTTGGCTGCTAACCAAAGGTCAGCAGTTTGAATCCATCAGACGCTCCTTGGAAACGCTATGAGGCAGTTCTACTCTATCCTAAAGAGTCGCTGTAAGTCGGAGTCGAATCAACGGCAATGGGTAGCTAAGTATTATTATTGTTATATTACTATTGCTAAACAGCAACAATAATTTTATAAGCTATGTTTAACTGAAAGGAGAAAACACTTAGGCTGGAGATAAATCCAGTTCCCATCTGACTCTGATCTTCCTAAATTTAGTCTTCTGGCTCCAGGAGGCCAGTTGATCCTAGATTTTAATACTATTTCTGCACTGAAAGAATGCATTAACCCTAATAGCCCCTGTAACTTTCTATTGCAGACACTGAAATTTAGTGTTTAAGCTCCAAATTGGATTCTCTTGGCTGATTCCTTGATTTAGTTCCTCCCCATGGCTCAGTCCCACATGTTCTCCTTTGTCCGTGTTCAGGTAGGGGCATCCTTGGCTTCAGCTGGGGTCATGGAAACTGACTTCAGGAGGCTGCATTTGTCTATCTAATCATCTCTTTTCCCCTAGTCTGTTCCTCACATCTTTCTTGTGGACTAGAATTTCAGTATTTCACTTTCTCAAATCTTTGGAGGGTTTTAACAGAATTACGACCTGTGTTTCCAAATGGATAAACCAGGACCAGTACAGAAGTCAGTGGAAGCCAACTAGACCATTGCTAGACCACTTTTTCAACACTGAATGTGCCATGAGAGATTACATTAATAAAAAGCAAACATTTGGAAGGACCTGGAGGAATGAAAAAGTGAAATAAAAAAGGGCAAATTCTTAGAAAACGTCTTCATCCTAGCTTCTCCCAGAAATCCTGGCAATTTCTTCAGTAAATTTGTTCTGTGCAAATATTTGTTCTGCCAAGATGGATTAGTGAAAAATGAGAAAAAGTCAGTTTCTTCCATAGTAATTGATGCCATTCTATGAAATATGTTATTAATATCAGCTAGTTGTTGAGAAAGTGGACTCATTCAGTAGCTGATTTTTGCTGCTCACTATGGGACTTTGCTTTGCCAAAAATAATGAGATCACTTTTCTAATTCCTTTTTAATGTGTTTACACAGCTCAGACAGTACTTCTTGCTCTATACATTATGAATCATTATGTGGAACAGTAAATTTGCTTTTCAAGCCAAACTGAAGAAATTCATGTAATAATCATCTACAATTAACTCACTTACTGAATTGAAAGGGGAGTATATACTTGAACTTTTTGACAAATTATCTATTAACAAGAACAGACCAAGAGGGAAGAAAAACCCAATTTATATGACAAAGTTTTTAAAAAGGTGATGTTATATCTTTATTATCTGAAGTGAAATCAGATATTATATATAACGACTCAATACTGGTATTTTTAACAAAATAAGCTAGGCAGTTCTTATTCCAAAAAATGGAGCAGGGATAAACAACAGCACATCTTTCCTGAGCACTTCTTCCTGCACATCAATAGAATATAAAAGGTGCCCATCTAAAAATATAAATGATGCCTACCACTCAAAACTATATCCCACCCACCCAAGAAAGTTACTAATAACACCAACTGCTACCCAGAGCAGTTTCCTTGCTGCACCCCTTATGTAGCAAGGAGGGCATACTATTGAGGAGTCTGAGATGCTACCTGAGGACCAACCAGCATCTCCTCTACACAGGCCCCTCCCTCCCTCTCTGCCACCCTCTCCCCAAGCAACAAGGGTTCTGAGGAAGAAAACAACTGGTACATGATCTTGATTATGGGTTGACCTCAACTTTTTGCTAGAAAGAGTATTTTAACTAAATCTACATACTATTGCCATTAATTTTTGTTATAAAATCAATAATATTAAAATAAATTTTTTAAAAAGAAAATTATTCCTAATCTCTACACCCCAATACAACCCTGTTTGCATTTTGTACGCCATCCCATTTCCAGCAGCGAGTTCAGCTGTAATCAGACCAGACAGATTCTTTGAGCTTAATGATTAACAGCATAATTTCAATAATATACCTGTGAGCTACATCAGTGTTTTTATTCTGTTTAGCAGAGGAAATAAGTGAAGCACACGTTGGAGGCTGGATTACTGATTTCTTCAAGAACCCCAGTGAGCCAGTCTCTACCAGGGTGGGGTTATGTCTTCTCTGCTCCAACCAGCAGGCCACTTCACAGCTGAGCTACATTTTCAGCACATACCTTGGCAAGACTTCTCATCTGTTAATAATTTAAATCCTTTTCGGCAGCTGCAGTCAAAACTGCCCACGGTGTTTTTGCAGAAATGATCACAACCTCCATTGCGGGTCTGGCACTCATCAATATCTGTAACAGGCAAGCATCAGCAAATCAGACAGCAATACTTGCCTCACTGTCCGCAAATCCCTGAAGTGCTATTGCATGTGCTTCATTATTCTCTGAAAGAAGAACAGATCCATAAAACCATTTAAGGATATTTGTTGATGTTTTAAATCTTCCACACGTTTTATTGTCTGGCTTAACCAATTTTGAAAGACAAGGGCCTCATCCTCTTAAGAATGCTGACTTGCAATGCTCTTGACTAGCATTAAGGAAACAATCTATGGGAAAGAATGATCATCCTTGCATTGCTTTCTCAAAATAAGATGGTTCCCTTTAATATACTTTCCATAATACGCTTTCCATTCCAGTTTGATGATTAAAGCTATAAGGGACTAGAACATTTGTTCTGGCAAACTGCACAATGATCAAATAGCCTCAGTGCTTTTAAATGATTCCTGATACTCAAATTAATCTTATCTTTTTTCAGTTTCATCTGGTAACTGGCTATCTACTTTTTAATCATGTAAAGAACAAATCCTTTGTACTTTTGCCTGTGAAATACCAGAAGGTCATTGGGAACTCTCTTCATCAGTAAAAGTTAATCATACAGTTATTCATTAAGTACCCTGGATAATAATCTTGGCTGTTATTTACATAATAAGCTCTAGGTTGTTATTTATGATATGTTGATATTATCTCCTGCAAATGAATGTTTCCTTGAACTTCTGCCTTTTTCTTAAAGGCCACTGCCTGAAATGGATTATTTAATGCTTGTAGAGGCTGACCCTCTTAACAGTTAGTGCAATTAAACTGGTTCTAATTAAGCTTACTCAATTATAACCTTTCACAAGTTCAAAGAAGAAAGCTTCCATCAATATGAATCATAAGCAAATCTGGAGTCATTCAGCAGGTGGGTATGGAGGGGAAGAGCTGCCATTAGCAGCATGGGGCTTCCCTCCAAACCAGGACATCCAGCCTCCCTGGAGAGGCACAGGCTACCTTTACAGGTCTTTCCATCCAATTGGAGTGTGAATCCGACAGGACAACTGCAGTGAACACCTGTCGAAGTATCCTTGCAGGTGCGGTCGCAACCTCCATTGTTGACAGCACATGTTTCTGACAAGGAGGTAAGAAAAAGGACATTAGCTTCCTGAAGAAGCACTAATACAGATGTTGGAAAGAGATATTGTTACAGTGTTAATACTTGACAAAGTTCCTGGAAGCCAAGAAGCATGATGGGATACTCACAGATACACCCCAAATATTTGCCATCTGCAGGTGAGATAAAGGGGGAGCAGGTGGAGCTCCCTCCACCCTTATAAATGACTTATTTCTCCTAAGGAAGCTTGACAGGGTAAAGATGCCTCTTCTACCCTGCAGAGCCTTTCCCCTCAACTGGCAGATTTGAAGCCACTAAAATTTCCTGCTGATCCACAGCCCGTGACCTTCTAAATATGACCACATCTGGCAAGCTAGCTGTGGATGCAAAACAGGGCAAATGTTCCTTCCTTAATTCTGAGCACCATCCCTTCAAGATGAGTAATGAGTAAAGCAAGAGAGGGTAAGCATTGCCCACCCCAACCATTCCTTTGTTACTGACTAATGACTTCATTCTTACAACTGCTAATTAACACATTATAAGTTTAACTTTCCCTGAAAGGAGAAAGACCTGTCACAGTCACATGAGAAAGCAACCACAGTTGTTAAATCACTACTATAGAGATAAGAAACAATAAGCAAATGGCCTTCTAATCCTGCATTTCCTACAGTAATTCTAAGTAATAGGCAAGTGCTATCCAACATTCATTCAATTGTCAGCACCTCGGTATCCAGAAACCTGATTTTACTTCCACAACTACCTCATTTTAAAGCCTGAGGGTGGGGGAAACCTTTAGTTCTAACTAAATATGACAGATAGAACATGCACATATGTCTGTTTCCACTCAAAAGCTCACTAAAATGAGAATAAATAGATAGAATAAAAAAGTATAAATGCTGAAGGGCAAAGAAAACATGAGAGGAGAAGTCAATGAAAAATGTTAAATTTCCTGGAAGTGGCATGTCAATGGATGGGCAGTAACAACCACAGCAGAAACCTAAGTCCTATCAGTCTGCAGAGGGTGTACAAACAAGTGGTAAGCTCATCTGAGCCAAAGAATCCCAGAAAGGCCTGGGAATTGGAGGTACCAAGTTACCTCAGAGACAGAGATAAGGACGGAGGTAAAAACAAGAGGATTGGTTGAGAGTCTGTAGAGGAAATAGATAAGCCCCCAGAGTCCCTCCTTAATTCCACACAGCCAGGAGACTACCCCTTTCTTTTCTTGCTAAAGCAGAGATATTTATTCTCTGGAGAAGCTGCACCAGAGAGGCACCAGACTTGACACCAGGAATAGCAGAGGGTGAGGGTGAGGCACCATCAGGTAAAGTATATATTCTGAAAAGAGAGATCTCAAACCCTCACCATCTCCTCAGCTCCCAGAATACTAGCAGCCAAGCCTCTATCCCCTAGGCGGGAGATTGAAGGATTCTGCTCCAGAAAACTGGTCTGCACAAGTGAAAAGACTTATAGATATTGGCATATGAGCATATCCAAATGAATGCCTAAGTCACTGCCTAATCACCCAAACATAAAGCCCGTCAGTCAATAGGGCATCCAACTGGCTTTTTTTAGGAAATATGAAGTCATCCAAGAATTACCAGACATTTTGGGAAAGCCTCTAATATGAAATAAACACACCAAATCAAACAAATATAGAAAAAGGAACTTGGAGGGAACAAAGATAATAATAGGGAACAAAAGTTGTTTTTTTTTTTTTAAAGTACCTTACAATTAATTTCCTCAGAAAGACAAGAAACATATCCATGAAATAAGAACAGGTTCCTACAACAAAAGAATAATCAGAGAACAAAATTAAATTCTTAAAAATTTAAAACATGAAAGCAGAAATCAAAAAAAAATCATACTGGAGGATTAGAAGACAAAATTGCAGAAACTTCCTAGAAAGTAGAACAAAAATACAGAGAAAAGATAAGAAAACTAGAGGATCAATCCAAGAGTTACAACAGCCAACTAAGAAGAGTTCCAGAGAGAGAGAGAACAGAAAAAATGGAGAAAAGAAAATTTCTCAGAACCGAGGGACATGAATGTTCATATAGAAAAGGCCTACTGATTGCTCAGCACAACAGGTGGAAAAACAAACACTAAGAAACATTATTGTGAAGTTTCAGATGACTGGAGACAAGAAGATCCTCAAAGGTTCCAGACAGAATCTTTCATAGGTTTCATACAAAGGATCAAGAATCAAAATGACTTTAGACTTCTTGAAGCAACACTGAACGCTTGAAAACAATGGAGAAATAACATAAAAATTCTGATGGAATATTATTCTAACTCTAAATTCTATACTGAGCCAAATTCTTAACAAAGGGTGAAGTTAGAATAAAGCCATTTTCAGGCATGGAAAATTTTTAAAAACCTACATCTCATGTACTTTTCTCAGGAAGGTACTACAGAATATGTTCTAATAAAACAAGGATGTAAACTAACAAAAGAGACAACGTGGGATCCATCAAAACAGGAGAGTGGCAGAGGGAATTCATAGGCTGATAGTAAAGGAAAAACCCAGATCCCAGATGAGAGATGTGCAGCCAGCCAGGAGTCAGGCCCTACTACTGCAGGAGAGAGGGAGCCTCAGAAGAGATTTTTTAAGAAGAAAATTGAATTGGTAAGTTACTTGCTGTGCTTGAGCATAAACAGGTTTAGAGTTCTGTCAGAAATTTGCAAAAGAATTGATAATAGGTATTTAGAAAACTAAGCAAACAAAGAAAATATAATCATAACATATTACATGACTCAGAAATGAATCATATTTACTCATAGTCACAATGATGTACACATGTAATACTGATTTAAATTGTGATAAAAATACACTAAGAGTATAGGGGAGAGTATGTGTATGAGGGAGTGTAGGGGAGAGGTTAATCCTAGTCTTCCATAATAGGAAGTCAAAAGCTAATATCTAAAACTGACACATTAAGAAATACCTGTATACACTTCATTTTCCAGAAATACGGAGGAAGTCAGAACAAAACACAGCTAGGAGAAATGAAAATCGTTGCCTCTGGCAAATACGATAAGGGGATAGGAAGGAATGAGGCAAGAAAATTAAGTGTTTCATTATAAGCTTAGTAGTACTAATTAAGTTTTTATATTATTCATATATAGCATTTTAATTTAAGGCAATTAAAAAAATAATTTTTAAAAGGCAGAAAAGATCTTAGAAATGTCACCTGATTGGTTACCAATGGCTGTTCAATATTCTCACTTGATTATTAAAACAGTAGCTGTCAAAAGATCAGTTTTGTTTAGGTCAAGCTACTCTTTCTCCAGAATAACAATCTGTCAAAGGACCTGTTTGATTCCCACCCACCACAGCCACCGCTTCTACTTTGGCTCTTGTCTCCAGCTCGGCTGTTCTACCTGCTGGGCAGATGTTCCCATGTCCCACAGTCAAACGTCATTCTTTTCCATTCATCTCTTCTACCGTTAACATCGGCTGAGTTAAAAAAAAAAAAAAAGACAAATTGCCATGCTAAACTACAGGCTGCCCCAAGTGCCTCTCTGATTATGGTTACTCAGAAGGGAGGAAACTGACATTCACTGACTGCCCACTAAATTCCAGGCACAGGGCTCTGGGCATTTTTGCATATTATTATCTTAATTGAGCTTCCTGACAGCCTGAAGAGGTAGGTTTTATTATATCTGTTTTACAGACCAGGAGACGGAGGTTCAGGGCAGTTTGCCTACGGTCTCAGAGCTAGTCGGAGCAGTGCTGGAGGCGAGTCTAGTTATTCCGATGGCTCGGCTGGTGTGCCTTCCACAATGCCAGGGGTCTTGGATGATGACTGAGCCCTTGCACTGGGTGAAGAACACATGTCCTGGCTTGGCAGGAGCTGTTCATTCCGGTCCAGCTGGTCTTAGAGTGGATGGCCCATAAGCTCAGGCCTGATGCAGTAAGTTGGGGAGGGAAAGGGACAATGTCAGTTGCCAGGGGGGTGGGGTTGAAGCGCCTACCCATGAGCAGCCTTCGTTTCACCCGTTTATCCCCATCCACCACTGACGTGGTATTGCTCTCCATCACCTCCAGGGCAGCGTCCTCTTGCTCTACAAGAAGACAAAGAGCACAGTTCTCAGAATGAGTCAAGTTATTCATCCCCTGCACAACCACGTCTCCTGAAATCCCAGACATGAGAATAATTTAAGATATGTGGCTCTGTTCACGCAATAAAAATGTGTTGTAATGAGGCTCTGCGGGAAACACAGCATGTTAAGTGGCCACAGATCCTTAGTAAACATTAAATAGGGGAAAGATATTTTAAGCATATTGCAGTGATCAAAAAAAAAACAGGGAATGTGAGCTTCAGATTCACCCCAGTTCCTGCAGGGCAGGACAAAACAAACTGAGCCTGGAAACCTCTAAAACAGAGCTAGCAAAAGACATGCTATACTAGTTCCTGCTGACTGTAAAGACTGTTCTGTCATCCCAAACAGCTAGCTCTAGCTTCACTTAGCCCTCGCCCCTTGGGATATGCTGTCCTAGTCTCCAGAACACCAGTGTCAGGAGCAGTCTGGTCCAAGAGAGGAGGAAGGGCTTTCCAAGGTAACACAGGAAAAGAGGGACAGAGTAGGGTCTAGATCCCTGTCCCTTACCCCCAGTCCAGGCTTAGACCACGCCGACTGCAACATATGAAGAAAGCCTTGCACCTGGTGCTAAGCACCACCACCGAGAGTGCCTGCATTCAGGGTATGTACAGGCTTGGGCAGACCCTCACCCAGTGGGTGTGTCAGCACTCACCGAGGCAGCTCCGCCCATCTGTGTGCATCTTATACTGTGGATGGCAGCTACACTCTGGGCCTGTTGCCGTGTCCTCACAGGAGTGCTGGCACCCACCGTTTCCATGGTTACAGGTCACTGAGAGGAAAATGATTTGGCACATAAAGCACTGAGATTTCCACAAGCACGGCTGGTTTGCTTAAGAACTCTGATTTTCATTCAGCAAGTATCTGAGAACCTTGTATGTGCCATGCACTGTGCATTAAAGAGCTAAGCCTGACTCACACCCTGTCCTATGGGGGAGACAGTCATGTAAACAGATAGTCACTACACACATAGAAATGTGGAAACACAGGTTTGAACAAAGTCATACAGGATGATGGAGATGGGAGAGTCGAGGGAGATTTTCACTATTTAAGGGAAATTATATCAAGAGAATCTAGAGTAGTGCTTTGCTCTTGCTAGAGAAATTTGTGTATTAATTCAGCGCTACTGGTACTTTGGGGAATGCAACAGCATTTTAAACAGACAATATCTAATTTGTACGTAACCTGTTGCCACTGTCATTGAGTTGATTCCAACTCACAGTGACACTATAGGACAGAGTAGAACTGCCCCGTAGGGTTTCCGAGGCTGTAATCTTTATGGAAGCAGGCTGCCACCTCTTTCTCCTATGGAGTGGCTGGTAGTTCAAACCACTGACCTTTCGGTTAGCTGCTGAGAGCTTTAACCACTGTACCACCAGGGCTCCTTAATTTATACATATATGTTAGGATTTCTCCCATTGAATTCTATATGGATTAGTTTGAAGGGAGGGTAATCAGAAGAAATGATGACTCTTTGTACATGATTAATGCAATATTAACCAATAATTATAAAGACTATGTACGAAATCATTGATGACAGGCCAAAACAAAACAAAACTATCTCCTTATCAAACTGTTAACAGTGGTCACCTCTGGCAAAGGCAAGGAGAAGGGGAGAAGACTGCATGTTTTCTTTATACACTTCTGGACTGCTTGGATTCTTACATAAGCATGTGTAATTTTCCTAATTTAAAAAATAATAACAACATATTTCTGATGTAAGAAAAACATTCTATGATTACAGTTATGTATAACTTGTGTATGCATATGAACAACTAAATAGAAATATGGAAAAAAGTCAAAACAGATGGTTATGTGGTGGGATTCTGGATTTATTTATTTTTCCTTAAATGCTGTTGTAATAGTATTTGAGCAGTGACATCTTAAAAACATTTAAATTTTTAAAATGCAAACTTTCTAGTGTTCTACCTCCAGTAACTGACCCCTGAAAAATTGTAAAATGCTGAGAGTCTCACTTCACAGCTGAGTATTTGGAGGATGTGTTTCCTCCTTCTGACCATAGCTGGAGGCAGTTTTGTTCCTCTGGCAGGAGAAGTGGTTTCCACTCTGCTCAGCCCACTGGGAGCCCTCCCAGAGAGACTCACTTTCAGGGGTCCTAAGATCTTGCCATGAAAGTAGTGGTAGTTCAGAATTCTCGCCTTCTATGCAGTAGACCCAGGTTCAATTCCTGGCCAATGCACCTCATATGCAGCTACCACCCATCTGCCAGTGGAGGCTTGCGTGTTGCTTGATGCTGAACAGGTTTCAGCAGAGCTTCCAGACTAAGACAGAGTAGGAAGAAAGGCTGGTAACCTATTTCCAAAAGTCAGTCAGTGAAAACCCCGTTGATCACAATGGTCTAATCCCACTGTGTATGGGGTCACCATGAGTCGGGGGCCAACTTGACAGCAGCTAACAAAAACAAGAGCTTGTCAGAGCCTGCCTGTTATCTGAGTGTGATTGTGTACCAGCCCTGACTGGGCAGGCTTCCAGGCCACACTCTACTTTGTGATTGGGGCAGTGGAGACAAGTCTCACTGCGGAAACTGTGTTCTCACCTCTTAACCTCTAAGGTCTACTCACTGTAAACAACCATCCCTAGCAAAAATTGCAGCAGTCTTCTGTCCATAGGTTTGGGAAGAGTTCCTAAGGGGAAATTCTTAGTGTTTTCTCTGGTATAATTAGTAGTTTAGAAATACCTTTAATTGTCAGTTGTTTCCTGTTACCTAATGGAGTTTCACTATCTCTATCATTCTGTGTCGGCTATGTCTGGACTATGTATACCATTTATTCACCCATTCATTAAACAAATGTGATTGGACATGTGCTGTAGTAGGTGCCAAGAGGATACTGAGAGGTAAAAACAAGACCAGTCCTTGACTTGGAGTTGCTCATAATTGGGGAGTCAGACACATAAATACACAATTTAACCCAGAGTGTCATGCAATATAATTAAGGAATGAACAAAGGGCTGTGGGAGCAAAAATACAAAATGACTGCCCTGTCTGAGGCCATTTGGGAAGGCTTCTGAGGTAGTATAGCAAGGGATTAAGAGCACAAGCTTTAGAGTGGGGTAGACCTAGGTTTGAATCCTAATTTGCCACTTACTCCTTGTGTGACCTTGTTGCTTTAACTTCTCCATAATTTTCTCAACTGAAAAGTAAAGATAATAATAACTTAGCACAAAGGGTGGTGGTTATAAGGATTAAATGGAATAAGGCATATGCTTGAGACAAACCTTTGCACATAATAAATACTCCAAAAAATGATAGCTAATATCCTATTATATTGGAAATTAGGCAGGATATTAAAGGTTGAGTAACAATTTGCCAAGCCAGGAAGGAAGGAAGGCTTGGGAAAAGGCTTGGAGGCACGAAAGAATACAGGCTGTTCTTCAAAAGGCAAGGATTTGATGTTTGGGCAAAGGAGACAGATGAAGCTTGTAAGAGATGTAGGAATCAGGTAGCAAAGAGCTATTGGACAAGAAATCTGACTTTATTCTGTGGGGATAGGGAGCCCTGCTCCCCAACATTCACACTCTTTACTCCTGAATTTAATTTCCTTCTGATTGGCCCCTTAAAAGAACATCATTTCCCTTCCCTATGGGAGACCACCTTTCTACAGTGAACTAAGTGCCTGGTGGAGGTGCCAGGTGCCTTCCCTGTTGCTGATGTGGTGGCATTTCTGATGCCGGGGCTGCGAAAAACAACCTCTGGGGTATGGTGGTCCCCAGCGTGGGCATGCACTAGTCCATACTTACAGATGCAGTCTCTCTGGTTCTTGGCCAGCTCAAAACCAGGCCTGCACTCGCAGGCGGCACTGCCCCTTGGGGCCTCCTTGCAGATGTGACTACAGCCGTGATCCTTATTCATGCAGCTCAGGCCCTCTGCAAAACAGCAGCATGTGGCAGGTGACCAGCTGTGGTCAGAATCCTGAGCCAAGGGGAGCTGCAAGGGGCTGGAAGGTGGGCCACAGACCTGCCTGTCTGGGTCTCCATCAGCCTCACCTTTTAAAAAAGTACATCATTAGCTTATACGAAATATCTAGAATTGGCAAATGCATAGAGACAAAAGTTTATTAGTGGTTGTAAGAGGCTGCGGGGGGGAGGAATGCGGAGTTACTGCTTAAAGAGTACTAAGTTTCTGTTTGGGGTGATGAATAACTTTTAGAAATGGATAGTGGTTAAAACAGCTATTTTTGTTATATATATTTTAACACAATAAAATTAAAATTTTTTTTTGAAACAAGAATATGCCATTAAAATCAAGCTGATCAATTAACAGAGGCATGAAAAATTTCTTATGTCACCCATGAGATACGATGTCTCAGCTCTCCTAAAGAGGTGGGAGCCTTCCCAATAAATTGAAAAGAAAGTTCCCCCCAGGAGCCCTCTGTTGGGTGAGGGATCAAAATCTGCTGACCCCAGAAACCAGTGCTCAGACTCTCATCTCTGCTATATCATTACCCTCTAGCTGATCGAGAATGCAAGGGACAAAGGAGAATCCCCCTAAGAAAAGCTGCAGATAGACTGGTGAAGATGTCCAACTTTTTACATACCCTTGAAAACAATTTTCAAAACATTTAGATCCCCTCCTCCACCAAATCCACACTTTGGAGGTGAATGTGACCACTGCATGTTAATATCATCACACGGACACCTGCCTAGGGACCTCTCTTATGGGACCCATCCTCTGTTACTCTCTCGTCTCCTTCCTCAGCAGGCTCAAGGCATAAGCCTCTGGCAGATAGTGTCATAGAAACAACACAGCAACAAAGTCAACAGAAAGACAGACCTCATACATGCAGTTTCTTTTAGCTGCTGTATAATTTTTTTAGGTATAAGTTTCCATTAGTCACAATTTTGTGGTAGTGGTACAGGAAGGGGGATTATTTTCCTGGATAGTTTAACATGCGTCTAAATGATGGGGCCACCACCCATTTATCAGATTGCTATGATGCTGGAAGCATGCTATCAGTATTTCAAAAACCAGCAGGATCACCCATGGTGAACAGATTTCAGCAGAGCTCCCAGACTAAAACAGGAAGAATGGCCTGGTGATCTACTTCCGAAAATTAGTCAGTGAAAACCCTGTGGATCACAACAGAATATTGTCTAGTAAAATGATGCAGGGCCGGGAACATTTCTTTCTGTTTACGTAGGGTCACCGTGAGTCAGAGCCAACTCAATGGGAATACCAACAACACCACCTGATGGGGAGACAGTGAGACAGCGACGTAAACGCCCACGTTTCACCAGCATCGTGGCTCATCTCAGCACCGGTTCTTTGAGACCTTGCTGCCTACCAGCACACCCAAGAGTATTCCCTAAACATCTGCTTGGTTTGTACTGTGTTATTAAGTATCTGTTCGTATGTTGCCTCTTCACATTTGTGTAATGCAACTCTAAAACATCGTTGAGAATAGGGGCTTTGTTCTCATTAGCTCTCTACTAACAAGACACCTTCTAATAATGGCTGTGAGAACAAAAAGCTTTCATTCACTTCTCTAAGATCCAATCCTGTTCTGTACTGTGCCCTGAAACCTTAAGCCAATAGGTCCTAAGGGGTCAAAAGTCTCCTCCAATTCTCACCACAGAGCCTCCTATCTATGCTTAACTGGAACAACTGTTTTAATACAAACAGATACCATCCTTATTCCAAAAGACAGCACAACAGTTCATACAACCATACTCTCTTGAGTCTCTCTTAAAACCATCTCCTTTTTTATCCGATAGCTACGAGTTGTTTGCACTCCACCTCTCAATCCACTGGATGTTGCTGGGATCCATTCACCCATGCCAAGGGCTGCTGTCAATTTACACAGAAAGAGGCATGTACTGGATCGGTGAAAAGTTCTCTTTGCTCCAGCTGGTAATCCTGAAGATGTTATTTGCTCTCCAGAACCATGACGGCACAAGGAGGTAGAAGCTGCCTCCGGAAGCAGTGTCCTGTCCTCCTGAGAAGGCCTAGCAAGCCCTGTGTTTGTCCTTAGGTCAGCAGAGTATTCGAAATAACAAGTCCCGGGAGCACCCAGAGGTAAATTTAACAGTGCCCAAGAAAAGGCAGGAAGACACCTGGAAAGCACACTCCCCAACAGGTCAGCTTTTTCTTCTTCTTCTCTTTTTAAAACTCTGTTTACAAGTCTGTTAAAGACATCCGAAAAGTGACCTTTACTGCCTCAGAGCAACTCATTTACACAAGAAATATTTCGTAAGAACTAACCGTGTGCCAGATGCTATGGGGATACACAAAGACGTCGCCCCTTGAAGTCATATCATAAAGTTACTGGAAGGTAATGGAGGCTTAAATGGCTCTGGAAATGCTGAGGCCTTTCAACAGGTGACTCTAAAGCTTTTCAGAGTACCCTGACTCAAGTAAGGCCACTGTTAGAGGAGGCAGACCGATCTGGTCCAAACCAGGAGGCCCTGGCCTGGCAATCGCAGTTAGGTTGTTACTTGACCAGGAGGGAAACAGCTTGAGAACATTTGAACACCCCATTCTGGTGCTCCCCAGGCTCAGGGTTCCACTGAAGAATATTTCTCGAAACCAAATTAAAATGTGCCCTGAGAACAGGTCAAGAAACATTCCATAAAGTAGAAAAATAGCCTGCTAAGAGTACAGCCCCTTCCTCATTACTCTGAAAAGGCAGCAGCACAACCATCTAAAAATATTCTCAGACCAGACAAAACAAGAGAGGAATGCTCATTTTGAGAGCCTGAGCACCCATGAATAGGAACAAAGGCAGGCTGGGAGTGATGTATCTCTCCCCAGCCTACCCCCATTACATGGGTGAAAACACACAGTCTCTTTATCAGAGCTTTGGGGGTCTCTAAAATCAAGAAAGAAAAATCAATAGCTTGAGCTTTCCCTCAGAACCAGCTATCATAATCCTTTAGACTGAAGAGCATTTTGTAAATAATTATTAAAGACAACAGTAGCAACACTAGAAGAGGCTAGCTTGCAGTATTACCTTCTTTTAAACATTTTTAGGGAGTCAATGGTAGGTTTTAAGGTCTATTAATTTAATGCAATTTCTAAGGGTTTAATATGCAAATAAAGGCAGAAATCCTAGAGGAACATTATTTGCATGTTGTTCTATTTGAAGAGTTAAAACCTTAGACTGGAAGGGGTTTCAGCTACAAACAGTTATAATCTGTCAGCTCGCACCACAATGGACTTGCCAAGCAATCAGGTTGAAATGCAACAGAAAATCACATACAGGGCTTCCAGACCACAACTCAAATTCTTGGATTTTGGTTTTAGTTTCAAACAAATATGTTCATTTTAAATACCCTTCAGGGGATCCAAGAATGTCTGAATTATAGAAAATTTAGAAACCACAGTTTGCAGAAAGGAATTGCTTTTGTATTTGTTTCTGTGATGGGAGTGTTACAGTCTGTAGCTGTAATCAGTCTTGGGGGTTTGCAGGAGGGGAGAAGTGCAAGGATAATAGATGGTCGTAATCACTACAAGCTGCTTTGTGAGCCGGTGGAATCAATTCTGGGAGTGTTCAAGCAATGGCTTTACCGCTGAGCCCCCACCTTCCTCCCCAGCCACCTAAAGAGAAAGTCAGAGTGACTTCCCAGCAGGCAGCTTTGAGCTGCCAAAAAGTGAGATGACCTGAGATTCGGATCCCCCTGAGCTGCTGGCATCTATGATTTCATTCCCCCATGAGTTCTGCCTGCTTCGGACAAGACTACAGGGCATACTCAAGACTCCAGAGAACCTGGCAGAAAAATGAAACCCAAATGCTACTCTATCAAAGGCGACACCTAGCATGAGATAAGGAATCATCTGGTTATAGCCAGTGTGTGTGACTCCCCTGCCCCAAACACTGAGAATGAGCAGACTCATGGGTAGTATTAGGCATTAAACCCACCAGCCCCTGGTGTTTTCTCTGACAATTCTTCCTAGTATCCAAACAGGTATTCTAGTCAAGGGTAAGGTATAAACCATCATTCTGGGAATAATGGAGAAAAAATTATCTTCCACGAAGAAGCCCTTACAAAAGTCACTAAAACCATGATTAAAACAATAAACCTACAAATTCATGATTAAAAACTAGAAGACCTTAAAATCACCTCATTGTTAAGTTATGAAAATGAACAAGCAGCACAGTCAAAGGGAATTAATAGTCTCATATTTAAGGTACTTCCCCTAAAAGCAGGCAGATGCAAACCCAGGAAAAATGCACACAGATACCAAAATGTGGTTCTTCGGCTTAATAAAGGGCAGAGATGAATTAAAAGGAAGACAGTCAGTTAAAAATGGATGTTTGGTCACATGTATTTAGTGTCTCTCCTTCCCAAGAACCCACTAAAATATTAGAGGAATGAAAAAGGTACAAGCTAAAAGCAAGGAAGAGAAGGAAAGGGAGGCCGTCAGAAGAGAAGAGTTTTCGGCAAATGTGGAGGAATAGTAAGTGATGACAGCAGGGGCGGATTAACCAGTAAGCACGGTATGCACCAGCTTGTATTGAGCAAGGTTCACGAGGGCTTAATTGTATTTACTTGCTAGTCTGTGGTGAGCAATTTCACAGGGGTTTCACCACCTCTTCGATGTGGTGGGGAAGAGGTGAAAGTGTGCACTGCAGATTGGTGGGAAGGCACAACTGGGCTCATGTGTACATTGCTTATTGGGTAATCTGGCCCTCAATGACATGAGGTGAAGGAAGTCATGGCACAGACAGCCCAAGTCGGAGGAGGGAGTCCATCAGCCCCACAGAACCCCAGAGGCTCAGAGCGCAAAAATGCAAAGCATAGGGAAGGGCCAGATCTAGCTTGGGGTTTAAAACAGAGCAATTCATTGAAAGTCTCCTTAGGAAGGATCCAGCCCCCTCCCTATCCACACAAAGCAAGGAGCAGGCTCGTACTAGTGCTGTGGTTTCCAGCACCTTTTTGAAAAACATGGCATATCATCCATCATATTTCTCCTGAGACATTTACTCATGTTTGAAACGTTCTCTATTTAAAGATTAGAATCAGAGGATGTGAAGTTCAAGGGGACCTCAGAGCTCACCCAATCCAACCCACTGATTTTGCCAGGTAGGGAAGTTGAAGCAAAAATAACTTGCCCAGAGTTACCCAGTAGCAGAGTCTGGACTAGTTCTCAAGTCTCCAGAGCTTTCTACCCCATGCTTCCCTTTAAGTTCACTGCTAGGGGGAGGTCTCAGATGTGGCCCTGCCCCCTACCCACAGCAGGGCAAAGGTACCTTCTGAGCGGTGAATGCACGTGTGCTGATTGTCACTCAGGAAAAACCCCTCCTTGCAGCGGCACTCGTAGCTCCCCATGACGTTGACACAGATGTGCTGGCAGCCACCATTATTCTCCAGGCACTCGTCCACATCTGGAAGGAAAAAAGGAACAGGCTTTGTTTTTGTGAATATTTACATACCCCACCCAGCCCAGCATCTCAGGGGCTCCTGCTAAGCAGAGATGAGGTCCCTTCTTTGGGTCCTTGCATCACAGAAGCTCTTAGAATCCCAGCCCTTTGGGCCCACAGAAGATTAACCCAGCCCTCATGGGTCTGGGGCTCACTTAGCTAGGCCCTCCACATGAACACAAGAGAACCAGTTCAGTAAACATTTTCGGAACACCTTCTCTTTCCAAAGCACTGTGCGAGACAGTAAAATACAGATGAGCAAGAAAAAATTCCTTCCTTCTAGGAGAATTTCCTTCAGTACAGGGAGAGAGACAAATATACAAATAATTATGAGATAAGGGAAAAGGTGGCACAAAGGAAACAGGTTGTGGGGTATCAGGATGGGTTTTATCGAAAAACTGGTGAAGACAGCATCTTAAGGATTTCTTCAATTATAAATCAGGAAAAGGACTCCAGGCAGAAGACACAGTGTGAGCAATAGCATAGGCTGGGAAGCATGAAGTCTATTCAGATAACAGTGAGTCATTCAATTTGGCTGGAGCACAAGGTACATGTAGGGAAGTTACAGGAGATAAAGTTGGGAAGATAGATTAGGGTCACACTGCAGAGGACTTTGAATACCAGACAAAGAAGTTGCTACTTAATTTGGAAGGCAGTTGGAAACCACTAGAGCAGAAAGGGACATGCTCAGATACTGCTTTGGGAAAAATAAGGTGGCAGCTGAGGGTAGGACAGAGGGAAAGGGAATAAATCAAAAGCCTGGGAGTCCAGCTTCACACACATGCCTGAAATAGCCATGGCCAGAGCTGGTGGGGGCTGGACCTGGGGCCTGGCAGTGTGATTGCTCAGAATGGACAAGATAGAAAAGGCACTGTGGTATGGGGCCTACAGGGCATGGAGCCTCTTGGGTTGTGCGGTAGGGCATTATTACAGGGCCGGAAGCTGACACTGAGGCTTTTTGGCTGAGAAACAGGGAGGGAGAGCAGCGCTAGGTACAAAAATAGGGGTGGAGATACGGTTGGCCCCAACCAAGGCAGGGAGCTGACATTCCAGGGACAGCGGGAAACCTGAGGCAATTGGTTGGAAGAGAATCGGATCTTGTAAGTATAGCTTTGAAAATCATTTACTTGCAGTTGCCTAATAAAGTGATGGATGTAGATGAGACAGCCAAAGGCAGGAATATGGAAAGGTAGAGAAAGACAGCAGGGAGGAGACAGCCAGAGGTAGAATTCTGGAGAATGTCTATGTCCCAGGAGCTGAAGCCCCAGAGAAGGAGCAGGCAAAAAGGCAAGGAGGAAGGAAGCCTTCCCTGACCTGCCTTCTACCATGACTTCAACACTACCCTAGGGGACCTTCCACGTGTCCTATAACACCCTGTGCATACTTACTTCACTGCATTCTCAAAATCTTATCCATCTCCACTAGATTGCAAACTCCTAGAGGTCAGACTTCTGTGGTATTTAGCCCAGCGCTGGCACATAGCAGCTGCTCATTTACTGTTCAGTGAATGAACAAACAAGAAAGAGAGCACAGCATCACTAGAGCCAAAGAAGAGGACACTTCCAGTGACAAAGCTCAAGGAGAAGGCTGCTATAAAAGCAATTTATTTTCTCCAGCCTAATTTCTCATGTGCCTATCAGTAGCTCCTGGGCACATGTGTAACAAGAAAATTCACATTTAAATATCTGTTATCTGGTTTCAAGCTTCAGATCTTAGTCATCTGTCCTCCCATGCTACCAAGCAGATGCCTGACTAAACTGATGGGACTTGGGCCATCCCCTGAAGTCTAACAAACTTGCCCTTCTCTATGCCAAGGGGTAAAGAAAGCACATTCCTGAGGATGAGTCGCGCTGGAACACACCTGGCCTAAGTATCCACAGTGAGGACTCCAGGTAAGCAGGAGAGGTCTGTTTCCTGAACATCAATTTCTGGATTGGTTTTGAGTAAAGGCATGCTCCCCTTCAAGCTGCCACATCCCTACTCCACATTTAACCCACCATTCCTTTTCTTCGAAGCAATTAGAATCATGTCATGCAGCTGAGTGATACACCATGATTGGATAAATGTACAAATGTGTGTGTGTGTTTACATACACAGATGTTGTTCACTAGGCTGGATGAGTTTCTCCAGATTATGAAACAGTGGTTCTCAACCCTGGCCACACCTTAGCATCCCCACCTTCAGAGATACTGATATAACCAGTCTTGGATGAGGCCTAGGCAATGGTGTATTTTTAAAACTTCATGGCCCAAGCTGCTCCTTCACAGGTGATTCTAACATGTGGCCAGGGTTGAGAACTCTACTGTAACGCCGAATAGCTGTGATGTGCTCCCAGACACTCAATAAATAGAAACTGCATTCAGCTGCAGTAAGCTGCATTGAAGAGCTGCATTCATTTTTCAAGATCACACGCGGTTATGATCTCGGTGCACTCTGGGTTTTATGCCAGAGCTAAATGGTGTTCGTACACTGTATATTCTGGCTAATATATTTGTGGCTAATGTGTGGTTAGGGGACCAAGGAGAAGCGAAGGGTCATCCCAGAGAACACAGGAAATGCCACTCCTGAACAGTATTTGGCTCTGAGTTGCTTTCTTGTCACAAAATGCTTCAGCCCTTGCAAGTCTCAATGGCAGAGAAGTCTCTTGGTGTGCTGGTCCTGAGCTTCTAAATGTACGATTTTATTTTCTGGTGCTTTCCTATTAAAGAATCCTTAGCCCCTTCAGACATACTCTGTAGACACTCAGGGAAGTCTCAGGGATCCTTAGCTACAAAGTCCACAAAGGAACCCCAAGGAGGGAAAATGGTGATACTCTGCCGAAATATCTGTGTTAGCGGCCAAGGCAAGAAAAGACTCTGGCCTCAGGATTTCTCAGCAAGCTTTCACCTAAGAGCCACCCCACCCAGCCCCAACCCTCAGATGGTTCAGCTCCTTGCTCTTAGGAAGCTCACACTCTCTCCCCGGGGACTGTGACCCTCTCACCATGCTGTAGATTAGAGCACGGGAGCAAAATGCCACTGTTGGCAAATCAAAGGGGAATGGGAGATTTCCCTTGAAAATGGTAAAAACATACTATATGCTTCCCAACAAATCAGACACTGAAAGTGATTTCATTTTTCTGATTTTTAAATTAATCTTGATTTGTTTCCTGTTCTTAAAATGTCTCTCAAATGTGTTCCTTGGTGGTACTGATTGCTTAGAAAGTCTGCAGAGGGGTTGTTGAAACTGCAGCCCTCATCAGATCTTACTGACTCGGTGCAGGCTTGGAAGGCCAAGTGGTCTGTACACCTAAGAGCCTGACTTCTCACACAGAGCAGGAAGCGACAGAGTCTATATCAGGATGGGGCTCTAGGTGACACTAAAGTGGAATAAAGGCCATACAAGTGTTGAGTTCAAAAGGAAATACTCCCCTCCCTTGCTTCAGAGCCCCATCACTCAAAAAACAAGTTCTGCCTGTACATATCCAGTGCCTTTTATGCTGATCTCAAAGCATTTGATCAAGTGGTCATTCCTATTCACCATAAGGGGACATCTGAATAGCTGTCCCCACAGAGTCAGGGGCCGGCCCAAGCTGCTCATTAGATTCCTACATGTACACCAGCAGGTCAACCACAGGAAGGGTCATTAGGATCCTTTGACATGGGAGGCTATGCGCCTCCCATGATGTCTTCTTGTACAATTGATATAAGTAGCACTGGGATGCAAACAGACCTGCCTGCCAGGTGTGTGTGCTGCATCCTCTAAGATCATGCAACACTCAACCTCATCTAATTGCTTGCTGTTTCTAAGTTTTGCTTTATTCCTGGATAAGGAACCAGTGTAAACAACACCTTTTGCAGTCCTTAACTCAGCAATTGAAACTCCAGCAGATGTTTCTGTTTTGTGGAATACTAGGAAGATGTTAGTGGAAAGTTCCTGTTTGTCTTTTCCTCTCTTTAAAAAAAAAAAAAAAAAAAGAGGGAGTCTACCCAGCTGTAATCTGTGCAACATTTGGAGTTATTTCAAGACAAGGAGCTCTACCTAATTCCAGAATACAGATGCTTACAGAGCTAAAGAAATGGTTGTAAGTAAGGATCTTTTAAAAATAAGACCAAAAATCTTAAAAGTGACAAATCAATTCTAGAAAATCAATAAATAATAATGACCCTGTCCACCCACCTCCTCAGGCAAATGGAGGTTTTATATTATGAATCATCACATAAAAACTAAAAACACTTTATCTGATTTTCTATCAAGAAGTCTGATCTCTTGGGGAGCAGACAACATAAGTCTCTATTCTCCATCTTGTCTTAATGAGTATATTTTCATCGAAGGAAACAAAAGTGTGGGGGTGCTGGAAGAAGTGTAAAGGAGAATCACCGTTTCTAAATGTTTTCCTTACCAAGACAATTGTGACCATCATGAGCCAACATGAAGCCATCGAAACAAGTGCAACGATAGTTGCCTGGAATATTCAAACAGTCATGGACACAACCTCCGCTGAGTTCGTTTTCACATTCATCAATGTCTGAGGATGAAAACAGAAGTGAATCAGACAAGTGCCAAATCTTTGATATGGAGACAAGGTCACCAAGTCTACTCCTGAGTTGGCATTATCTTTTACATTCACTTTTCAACATCTCACTTGTTGGATTTTTCTGTAGAGCAAACCTAACAGAGATTCCACTCAAAGCTTGCTTCTTAAAGGCTAGGTTTCAGATTACACAAACCATAAACTGCAATAAATAAAGCAGACCATTTCCACCAAATAAGTTTCAGTTCTCATAAAAGAGAATCAAGAAATATAAGTGTTTATAAAAAATAATGTAAAAAAGACAGGAACAGATAATTCAAAAAATCAAATAAAAGTGGCTCTCAAACAAAAAAAAAATCTTCAAACATTTTTATAATTAGAGAAATGCAATTTATAACAATACTGTGATGCCACTTCTTACTTACTAGACCAGCAAAAATTAAAAAGGATGACAAAATATTCTTTTGGCAGGCTATGGGGAAACAGGCACTCTGGTGGGCATACAAATTGGTACATTCCTTCTAGGGAGAAATCTGGCAATACCTAACAAAACTACGTATGCATTTACCTTTTAACCAGCCATCCCACTTCTAGGAACATACCTGGAAGATACATCTCCAAAACAGAAAAACATATGCACAAAGTTATTCATCACAGCATTGTTTATAATTGTAAAACACTGGAAACAACTTAAATGCTCAAACATAGGAGAGTGGTAGAATGAACTATGGCACATCTACTCAATGGAGTACTATGAAGCTGTAAAAATGAATGAAAAACAAAGATCCCTATGAACTGCTTTGGAGTAATTTCCAGGATATACTGTTAAATGAAAAAAGTAAAACACAAAAGAGTATGCTACCCTTCATATAAGAAAGAAGAGGATACCAAAAAAAAAATGCGTGAAATTCCAACAAGCTTTTTTTGCAAAAATTGGCAAACTCATCCTAAAATTTATATGGAAATGCAAAAGACCCAGAAAAGCCAAAACAATTTTGTAAAAGAACAAATGTGAAGGACTTTTACGTATCAATTTCAAAACTTACTATAATGCTACAGTTATCAAGACATTTGGTACAGGCATAAGGATTAATCAATGGAATAGGATCGAGAGTCCAGAAATAAAGCCTTATATTTATGGTCACTTGATTTTCAGCAAATGTGCTAAGAGAATTCACTGGGGGAAATGATATTGTTTTCAACAAATGGTGCTGGGAAATATGAATTTAGACCCTTACCTCATACAACATACAAAAATTAACTCAAAATGGATTATAGCTAAATGTAAAATCTAAAACTGTAATACTTTTAAAAGGACTTCTATCTATAATATACAAAGAACTCTTATAACTCAATAAGAGGAAGACAAACAACCCAATTTTAAAATAAGCAGAAGATATGAACAGACATCACCAAAAACGATACGTGAATGACTAAGAAGCACATGAAAAGATGTTTAACATCATTAATTACTAGGGATGAGCAAATTAAAACCACAATGAGATACCATTTCACACACACTAGAATAGCTATAATAAAAAAGACAGACGTTAACAAATGTTGGTGAGGATGTGGAGAAATGGGAACCCTCATATATTTCTGGTAGAAATGTAAAATGGCACAGCCACTTTGGAAAACAGTTTGGCAGGTTTTTAAAAAATTAAACATAAATTTACCATATGACCCAGCAATTCAACCTCTAGAACAACCCAAGACAAATGCAAACATATCTATACAAAGACTTACATGTAAATGTTCTAGCAGCATTATTCACAATAGCCAGAAAGTAGAAACAACCCGAAGGTACATCAACTAGTGAATGAATAAAAAAAATGTGGTATATCCATATACTGGAATATTATTCAACAATAAAAAAGAATGAAATACTGATATACTCTATAACACAAAAGAACTTCAAAACATTATGGCAAATCAAAGAAGCCAAACACAAAAGATCACATATTATATGATTCCATTTACATAAAATGTGCAGAAAAGTCACATTTATAGAGCCAAGAAGTAGATTAGTGGTGGACTGGGACTGGGACTGGGAATAAGGATTAACTGTCCATGGGTATGAGGGATCTTTTGTGTGTGTGTGTGTGTGTGCTTTAGATGAAGGTTTACATAGCAAATTAATTTCTCATTAAACAATTAATACACATATTGTTTTGTGACCTTGGTTGCCAACCGTGTGACATGTCAACACTCCCCTCTTGTCTACCTTGGGTTCCCCATTTCTATTCGTCCAGCTTTCCTGTCCCCTCCTGCCTTCTAATTCTTGCCCCTGGGCCGATGTGCCCATTTAGTCTCAAATACATGGCTGAGCTATGTGTATTATTGTTTGTTTTATGGGCCTGTCTAATCTTTAGCTGAAGGGTGAACTTTAGGAGTGAACTCAGCATTGAGTTAAAAGGGTGTCCAAGGGCCATACTCTCGGATTTTCTCCAGTCTCTGTCAGACCAGTAAGTCTGATCTTTTTTTGTTCTATGTTTTTCTTCAGCTCCGTCCAGGACCCTCTACTGTGATCCCAAGCATGGGGGATCTTCTTGGAGTGAAGAAAATGTTCTAAAACTGCATTATGGTAATGAATGCACGATTCAGCTAGTTTACCAAATCACTGATTTGTACACTTAAATGGGTGAATTTTATGTTATTTAAATTATATATCAATAAAGTTGTTAAAAAGAAAAAAATGAAATGCATATGTATCTGCTTATTTGTGGAAAAGAAATATAAGAAGGATAAACCAGAAACTAATGATATTGTTTACCAACAGAGGGTCAGGAAAGGGGTGGAAAGAAGGGGGAATGGAAAAGAGTAGTAGGGATGAGGAAGGAGCAAAACTTCTCTGATTATATCTTTTTATATAGGTTTAGACCATAGTAATGCTTTACATATATGCATATATACGTAACAGCAACAGGAAGCAGGAGTGGGGGGTGGAAGAGGATAAAAAATGGAATACAAAGAGAAACGAACACATTATAAATGAATAATATAACCATTCTGAAGGGGAAGGGGAAGAAAAGTACTAATCTAAGTAACTTTGAAGAGTCCCTGGGTCATGCAAACCATTAACATGCTCGGCTGCTAACCAAAACGTTGGAGGTTCAAGTCCACCCAGAGACACCTCAGAAGAAAGGCCTGGAAATCTACTTCTGAAAACTCAGCCATCAAAACTCCTGTACAGTATAGTTCTACTCTGACACACAAGGGGTTGCCATGAGTTGGAGTTGACTCCACAGTAACTGATTTTTTAAGGAACTGGAAAAGGCATCTTGACTGGATACTGTGAGGCTAAAAACAAAAATAATAGTATAGAAATACTGCACTCTAGTTAGCCAACTTGTTTCTCACAAAGTTACGGGCTGTTAATTTTGTAAATATTTTATGCATATACTAGGAATAAATAAGTAAATATATTGTAGATATTGAGAGCCAGGTTTCTCACTGTTAAAGAAAGAAGTTACAAATAAGGAAAGGGGAGGTTAGTGTTAACCTTGTGGTATTGGCTTAGAATCAGGAGTATTACTGTAACTTGTGGATATATATATATATATAAATACTCCTGATTCCAAGCCTAGATAGATAGATGATAGACAGACAGACAGACAGATAGATAGATAGATAGACAGATCTATGTGTGGAAGTATGGGTTAACATGTGTACATATATTTCCTGACAAGCCCTAGGAGCAATGACACCCCAGTAGCAACACCTAGTATCCAGATCTTGGTTTCTATATACCTTTTGCCAATAAATGGAACCAAGGACCCTTGGAAAAGTGGTTTGATTCCAGGGATGGGGAGGGGGAGATATGAGTCTGGAACATCTTGTGGTGCCAGAAAATTAGGAATTTCTCAAAAAAGGATGAGTGCATGTCAAAAGGACACAGGAGATAACCTGGAGGAGTTCCCAATAGCCAAAGCTGGAACAATTTGAGACAAAATTAAAAAATAATTATAGATAGAATAAAATAAATACCTATAAGTCCCTAATGATATGTATATATGTATGGATGCATGAAGGAGCCCTGGTAGCGCAATGATTAAGTACTTGTCTGTTAACAAAAAGGTCAGTGGTTCTTCTGCTCCACAGAAGAAAGATGTGGCAGTCTGCCCCTTGGAAATCATATGGGGCAGTTCTACTCTGTCCTATAGGGTTGCTACAAGTCGGAATTGACTCAGCAGCAATGAGTTTATGTATGTTATGTATGAATGAGAAGGGACAGCTCTTCCTTACAGAAGAATTCCAACTAATAAATGTTGAAGGAAAGAGAGAAATACAAAAATACCATTAGGAACACACCACAGTAATAATTGTTGCAGGCAAGATCCACAGATGGATGCTAAAATCAGTGGATGAAGATTTGAAGAGAAAAAGGAAATTGGCTAAGTCCCAAAGTATAACCCGCAAGACCTGTATCTATTGCAAAAAAAAAAAAACCAAACCCATTGTCATCAAGTTGATTCAGACTCATAGCAACCCTATAGGAGAGAGTAGAACTGTCCCATAGGGTTTCCAAGGAGAAGCTGATGGATTCAAACTGCTGACCTTTTGGTTAGCAGGTGAGACCTTAATCACTGTGCCACCAGGACTCCATATATTGCAAAAGGGAAAAAACAGTAACTCTGCAATGGAAAAACCCAACAGACACCATCTTAACCAGGTGATCAAGGTTAACACCACCTATAATGGGACTTGTTGACATCACGTGCCCTCATGTGATGCACTGAGTTAGACACTCTGTGATGGTGGTGTTATTGGTTGTCATTCCAACTTACAGCAACCTCATGTGTGCAAAGTAGAACTACTCCATAGGGTTTTTGCTTTGCCAAAAATGCATAACCTCAATCTTATGAGAAAACATAAGATATTCTACCAAAGAACTGACGAGTACTGATCAAATATGTCAATGTCGTGAAAGACAAGGAAAGACTGAGAGAGTGTAACAGATTGGAGGAGACAAAGGAGACCCAATGACTAAATGTAATGTGGGAACCTGGAACAGAAAAAAAAAACACTAGGGAAAAACTGGCCAAAGTTGAAGGAGGTCTGTAGTTTTTTTAAATAGTATTGTGCCAATGTTAATTTCCTGGTGTTGATAACTATACTGTGGTTATGTAAGCTGTTGACATTAGGGTATGATGGGTGAAAGGTATATGTGAACTCAGCATTACTTTTGCAACTTTCTGAAGTTTAAAATTATTTCAAAATAAAAATTTTTTAAGGAAAAATCCAGCTCCTTATACAAAGACCAAGTTTAGATTCATTCTTGTTAAGTAAGCTTGATTCACTTCCTTAAACTGAGAGGTGAGGATATATAATGGATACTGATCTCTGAGATCCCCAAAGTCCAGGATACAAGAAAGACCATTTGGAATAAAACATCATTTACCTAAAGCCACTTCTGAATCACATTATTTTAAACACTATTTATTCAGGGAACATACTTTCATTTCTCAGCGTTTTTGCACAAGAACATTTGTGGAGACTAAAACTCTGGTCACCCTGGGCAAACCTACTTCCCATCCTTGAATTTAAACTTAAGCAAGAGGCTCTCAATGATTACAGCACAAAGGATACCACGGGTTGGACCCAAAAGCCTTAAAAACTAATGGGCCAAGAACCACAGATAAAGGAGTTACATCTTTGAATATCTATATTTTTTAATCCTTGCAATTTTCATTTTCTCTCCTTTTCATTCTTGTAAAAAAATTTCCAATTCTGGATTTCTGTACCTAGAAATCCAAACAAAACAGGGACATCCTTACTTCTAGGTTTATAAATACTACAAGTATTCAAAAGATTCAATCCTACTAGAGTTTTAGTGTTAACTGTTAACAGTGACTACCTGTGCATCAAGAGATAGGAGGCTCTTTAATTTTCTATTTTATACATTTTTGTACTGTTTGGCCTTTTATTGCAATAATCATATATTGTTTTTAAACAAATTTAAATGTATGTACAACAACGCCAATCAATCATCAGTTATTTTAAACTAAATAGTAGACTTTTCAACTATAAACTGTTGGCAATTCAATTTCATTTGTAATAAATATGTCAAACCCAAAAGCTAAGAGTAAGGAAACTCTTGCTGCTTGTCATTCAACATCATTTACTAAATATGTACTATATATCTAAAAGAAACTGATAGCACCATTTCTGCTTCCAGAGAGTATACAGTGACTGGAGGAGATAGAAAAGCGAATGTTCTTCTCCCAACCAGGGTACTAACGTGAGTTCCAGTACTGAGGGAGAAGATGTATAGAGGGATAGGCAGAGAGATGTTTCTGGAGGAGATGGCCCTTTGGCCTCACATGACATAGGGCAGAGAGAGAGAGAGAGAGATGGCTGCCTGTCTCAGAGTAAATGCGAACTTGGAGAAACACAAGGGCTTCATGGATGAGCCATCAGCCCCACCTGCTGTGAACCTGACTAGGAGCACTCCTCTCCTGCTGAGAAAGGAAAAAACTTTGCTCCCCATGCATAAAGGAGAGCTTCCTGAATGATTGCCCGAGCCATGTCTTTAACTACCACCAGATCTGAACTTGCCCATTATAATCCCATCTGTTATACATATTCGCTGTCTATATTTTCTTTTAGTCTTCCCTTCCTTTTTAATAAAATTCATTTTGAAAATCTCACGTGTCTCAGCTGAGCTAAGAAGACAAGGAGACAATGCTACAAAAGCATCTGACAGTCACACAGCTATCTGATCAATACATTCTATATCTAGATATTTCACTTGTGGGTTCGTCTGTTTGTTAGAAAAGACATTTGTTAAGTTGCTAGTTATTAAGCCTAACTTGCACATTCATGTATTCAAAAACAAGAATGTTTATTGAGTGCTACCATATACCAGGCACTACTGGATATTACAAACTGTTCTAATACCAAGAATCTTTATTATTTATTGAGAGGTCATAATATGCAACAGTGTGGTTTGAAACATCAGGATATTAACGCTAGGCCATCAAATGGCACCAAATAGATGTTTAATAAATGTTTTCCTCCTGACCTAAAGAAGTTAAAGCATCTTTTAAAGTGTCTGGAAGGGACTGTCTTACTAGGCTTACAAGTTATGCAAGTATTCAAAAGATCAGTTCCCACCAGAGTTAAGCCTAAGTTGTAAAGAATTGAAAAGGGGACCACGAACATGCTTTTCAAGGTAGGGTCCAGAGGCAAGGAGGGAGTTGCAGAGATGAGTTCAATGCACTCCCATCAATTTTAAACTTCTTCCTGCATGGGACAACTATAAATATTAGGATCTCTCACACAACCAAAGAGGGATACCAGGAAGCTGAGTGAATATGAGAGATGTGGGGTGGGGGACAGAGCTGGGGTGGATACCTGACTTTTTCCTTCACCTGCAGACTAACTGTATGATCACGGTCACAAACCTCTCTCCTAAATCCTCTGAGCCTCAGTGTCCCCATCTGTAAATGAGTGATAGGATTGGCCCAGAGATCTCTGAAAAGTCCTGCCAGCTCTGACATGCCATGATTTCCATCCCCAGGCACAGCTTCCTCCTATGAGTGCCCAGTCTCCAGCCAGTTCTGAACTTAGAGTTTGTGACACTAAGCTAATCCCCACTGGCTCAGAACACAAAATGGCAGAGTTCAGACTTCGGGCTCCAAAACTTGCAGCTCTAAAGACTTAAAATATCCCTCTGCACACATTTTTTCAGGGTGCACCTGAAGCTCCAGTCAAGACAGGCCCTTCATGTAGCTCTAAAGCTTGGCAGGTCAGATGCCAAACAGCCCCAAGTCACAGACA
The DNA here is from genome assembly GCF_000243295.1 of Trichechus manatus latirostris. Taxonomy (NCBI): domain Eukaryota; kingdom Metazoa; phylum Chordata; class Mammalia; order Sirenia; family Trichechidae; genus Trichechus; species Trichechus manatus. Next base: position 1,232,698 of record NW_004443942.1, read on the forward strand.
AGATGGAGCTTCCAGTGCCAGCTGGGGAGGGCAGGACTTTAGCACTTAAGGCTCCAGGGTAAGGGTACAAACAGCCCCATGGAGGCACAGGTGGGCTCTCCTGGTCAATGTGCTATTTACTTTCTGCTCCCAAACAGAGCAGGGTCAAAAGACACTAAAGTACCCCTTTTTCTTTTTAGAAGCTAGACATAAGGAACAATTCAAACTCAGGTAAAAATGTGTGATCAGCTCTGGGAAAGACCTAACATTCCCGGACCTCTATGCTTCTGAAATACATTACAGGGGGTGGGTGATGTGACTTTGGGGAGGGGTAGAACTTTTAACCAACATAAGTGGCCACTATAAGGGCTAAGAAGGTGAGGAGCTTCCTTTGCTGGCCCACCCACCACTGGCCCCCAATCACTTACCCTCACACTGCCTGCCCTCTCCCTGGTAACCAGGTTTGCAGATGCACTTGTAAGAGGTGGGTGTGTTCTGACACAGGGCATTGGCATGGCAGTCATCCAGCCCTTGGGCACACTCGTCCACGTCTGCAAAAGAACACCACAGCAAGCTCCTGGTATAGTGCTCCAAGCCCTGCATGAGCTGGCCTTGGCCCCTCTCCAGAACCATCTCCCACCCACCCACCCACCCTACTTCACTTCTTGAAATCCAAACTGCTTAGGCGTCCCTAAAATGAACCACACCATTTCCAGGCACAACCTGTTCCTTCTGGCTGAAACATCCCCACCCTCACCTACAGTCCTTCCAGACTCAGTGCAGCTCCACCTCCTCCAGGAAGCCTGCTGTGACTCCCAGTGTAGGTGAAGTGTGCCCCACCACATGCTCCCACATTCATCTCCATTCTAGCACATATCATGTGGGGTTGTCACTGCCTGTTTTCCTGCCTGTTTCCTCAACTAGATGGTGTCTTGACAACAAACTGAGTCTGCGTCTGTCATGCCAAGCACAGTGCCTGGCACGTGAATAGGCAATAAACAATGTGTGCTGAAGGAAGAAGAACCAGGTTAGCAAAAAGTTCTGAAAACCCAGCATCTATTGGCAGCTTTCTCAGGGCTTGGAGTACAGCGGGGGAAAGCTTGCTCTGGACTCTGAGCAGACTCCGACCTGAGCCCTCAGATTAAAGAGGGAATGATGTCTCCCTCACACCCCCACACACCACTGCCCACCTCTCTCAACCTAGAAAGCGGCCTTGGCAGAAGTATTTCCTGCACTGACAACCACTCCAGGATGTTGATTAAAAACAAAAGTGTTTTGAAAGTATTGCAAGTCCAGTTAGCGCAGAATGTTCTGAGTACTTATCTCCAGCTGCAGAAAACCCAGGCTTGCTGCTAAAAAGGCTACTTAAGGGTATTCCCGGATTGCAGATCTGTTCCACAAACAGAAAAGTCCTTGAATTCCTGGAGCTTGCAGTTTCCCAGCCCCAGAAGAAAGAAGAGGCAGAGCTGTCATGGCCTCACAGATGTACCCTCGCCGGGACCCTCAGTTTCCCCACTTACACAGTGAGAAACTGAGACCCCCATATCCAGCACACCTTCCTTCCTGCTCACCCGGCTGAGGACAGTCTGACCAGCAAGCGCTCTCCAGGGACCCGGGGCGGCAGCAACTGTCATCAGACCCGGGTCCGAGGCCGGGCCGCGGGACGCAGGCCCTGGGCCTATGGCCCAAGCAGTCAGTGCTGGCGCCTTGGCCTGGCCGGCGGGTGAGGGCCCCAGGGAAGCTGGGGCCACGCGGAGCTCTCACCACTAAGCCCCTGGCCCGGCCACCCAGCTTGGGGTGACCCCGCGAGGGGACCCAGGGCAGCTCTTCCCGGCTCCGGCCCTGCACACCCCTCGCGCCGTGCCAGGTGCGCCCCACAGCCGGACACTCACCCTCTGGCGGCCCTGTGGCGCGGCCCCGGCCAGGCGGTAAGACCGCTGTCAGCAGCAGCGGCAGCAGCAGCAGCAGCGCCCGGGCCGCCCCGGGACAGCCGCGGCACGCGACCCCCATGGATGGTGCGGCGGCTGCGGG
>NW_004443942.1:1234807-1282075 GCF_000243295.1 Trichechus manatus latirostris
GCGCCCTGCCCGCCGCGCTCTGACACCCCCGGCACGGCCTGGCCCGCCCCCCGAGCCCCGGCCTCATTTTCACACGGTCCTCCCCGGGGCCGGGGCGGGCGGTGCAGGGGGCAATGCTGCCCCGCCCGGCCCCCTCCCTTCCTCCTCCTCAGTCGTGGAGGGGGCGCGGCCGTGGTGGCCGGAGGGCATTTGTCGATGCTCCCCGTACCCCCTCCCTGCTCCAGCCCTCAGAATCTCGGTGCTCCGCCTGTTTGCAGTGTTCTACAACTTGACCCAAGTCCCCACTTTTGAGGACAAACGGTTTTTCTAGCCTGAAATATTCGGGCACAGAGCACCCAGAAAGTACCTGTATAGCTCAGAGTTATACATTCCCAGAGACCCAAAGCCACCTATGGGGCTCCCCTTTCCTTCCTCTCCATTTGGAAGGGGTGAGTGGGGATGAGGTGGGGGTGATTTCCAAATATTTGACTCTCCCATAGAAGCAACTCAGGAACACAGCTATTTGAGTGGAAAGGGTGACCCCAGGTTCCCTGCTTGCCCCCAGCACACACTCTGCATCCTTCTCCATACTGCCCAACCCAAATGCTCTCTGATCCCCCATCTGAGGGCACTGTCCTCTGGGCCCACCCAGCAGCACGCTGAAGCTGTCCCTCTCTCTGGTACGTTGGGCCCCAAATCACAGCAGAAAATATTAATTTCACTGAAAATCAGTTAAACATATCTTCAGGGAAGCCTAAAAGGTGAAGGGAAGGAAAGGCTACAGCTCACGGGTGTGCCGCCAAAGGGCAAGGGACACCTCCAAGTTTGCCTGAGGCACAGATGGCATCTATGGCCACCTGAACTCATAAACACCAGGTCTGGCCCGCTGCAAATACAGGCAGTACCTGCCACCTGGCCCTCCAAGCTGGACAGTCCTGACCAGGAAACACATGTACTGAGGCCACACCACCCTACCCAGATGACTAGAGCCCACTCCACTCAGCAGCACTCCAGGAGCAAATGTAACAAAACACCATACTCAGGGATGCTAACGTTCTTCTTTGAGCTTCTCTGTATATACTACATTTTCTTCTGTGAATATATGTGTGTGTGTAGACATATATCAAAAAAACAAACCCACTGCTATTGAGTCGATTCTGACTCCTAACAACCCTATCGGACAGAGTAGAATTGCCCTCATAGGGTTTCCAAAGCTGTAATCTTTATGGAAGCAGACTGCCACATCTTCCTCGAACAGAGTGGCTAGTGGGTTTGAATCAGTGACCTCTCAGCAGCCGAGCACTTAACCACTGTGCCACCAGTGCTCCTTTAAACACATACATATATATTCCTTTGGTAATCAGCAAAAATAAATGTCATAAAAAATTCCCACCTAGCTCATGCATAAAAACACATATGTCCCTTTGGGGCCCATCCACCACCCAGAGCTCCCACCCTCTGCACCCTCAGTACCCCTCATCTGCCTCCTCGGCTCCCACATATACCCATGGGACCCAGGTTAAGGCTGCTTCTTTGGGGCATTGCAGGTGCTGCTGCTTGATGAAGAATCTGAGAAAGTAACTTTTCTGTGGTGGTTTTTCTTTTGACCTTTTCATCCCCAGCGAAGGCAGGCAGGTTGCATCCCTTTTTCTGCCTTTCACTGCTCCCTCCCACCCGCTTTTGTTTGGTGCTGAGAGAGACACTCAGCTATTTCTAGTCATAAGGATGGTTTTTACACATTTGTAAATCTTCACTTAGTGAAACGTTCCCTCCTCCTTTGTCTTTGTGTCCTTAATCGTAGCCATAAATTACCGCTTTCTTTTTTCTCTACTGCATCAGGCTTCATTGCTTTTGAAACGATCAAAGTTATTTTCTTTTAAAATCCAACTATAAGCTGCTCATTGTATGGTGCAGACCTCTTTAACTCCAGTCAAACCATATAAATACATAAAGCTGCCCATTAAACTCTAGGGAAGCCTCCTCCACTCCCCTTGTGCTGGGTACAGAAATAAGACATGAGCTGTTCTTTCCCTTCACTGTTTCCCCAGATTTCTATTTCAGTAAGAATACAAATTAATAATAAGACCCAGTGCTTTTTTGCCTAAGAGGGTCAATTTTGTCAAGTTTCCAAGAAAAGTTTCACCACTGGTGCAGATGTCAAAAAATGTTCTGAATCCTATTTTGTTGCCCTGACTTCCATATAAGAAGCAGTCAATTCCCAGACTCCTGGGCAATCTTTCTGATACTTCAGATTAAAGTCAATACGGTTTTCAACTGGGAATTTCCACAGGGCAAAGGCTCCAAGGAAAAACTATGTCCAGATGTCAGTGTTTTCAGTGTCAGGAAAGACCTGGTCAGCCCTATGCTAGCTGCTGCCTGCCCTCTGTTGTCCAGCCAAGGTCTCCACAAACATCTCAGAAAGGCCACAGGCACTGTCTCTGGACTGAGGCTGAATAGTCCTTCCCCAAACCCCAGGCTGAAAGGCTGTGAACCAGGTCTTTAGGCCTGAGGGAAGAGGCAGCCCAGTGTCCCTGATTAGAGCTTCTAGCAAGGATGAAGAAAGACTGGAGGCTGAGGACCCTGGGAGTCCCTGCACTACATATGACCAGGTTAAGCTCTGCGTTCACCAGACACTTTTCAGCACCCATCCTTCTTGCCCTCTCAGGAGTCTCTGAGGTGTTGACTACTTCCCCCTCCTTTTGTAAATTCTCTCTCTGCTTGGTTTCATTCCGGCATAGCACTGTCTTGATTCTCTTTCTACCTCTCAGGAAATGCTTTCCTCAGCCATCTTCTTGAGATCTTCTTTCTACACCATCTCCTTGGATGGCTCACTCAAGTTCACGATTCCAAAATATAAATCTCCAGTCCAGATTCCTCCTATTAGCTTCAGTCCCAACTGCCTACTGATACTTCTACCTTGATCTCTCCCAGGCACCTCAGATTCAACTTGTCCAAAAGGAAGCTCATCTTCTTTCTCTCAAACCCACTCCCTCATATGTTCTCCCTCTCCTAAAGAAGGGCACCACCATTCCACCAGCATCAAGTCAGAGACCTTGTAGTGGTTCTGAATTCCATTCTCTGCCTTGCCATCACCACCAAGCAATCACATCAATTCCACCTTCTTAACATCTCTCAGAACAATTCTCTTTCTCCATGCCTGCTGCCTGAGCACATGTCCTCATCATCCTTCCCTTAGTCTGTGGCTTCTTACTGGTCTCCCAGTCTAAAATCTCATCCCCCTTCAGCACATCTTCCACAGTAGCAGTGAGAATAAAATGTAAATATCATCATATCATTCCCAGTCCTCCTCAGGCTAAAGTCAAAACTACCTGGGTACAACTACTCTAGAAAACTGTTGGGCAGTATCTACTAAAGCAAAACATATGCCTATCCACTTCCAAGTACAGACCCATGAGAAATGAGCATATTTGTTCACCAGAAGACATGTATAAGAATGTTCGCAATAGCTGTATTCACACTAGCACAAAACTGGAAATAACCCTATGAGTCTATCAACTAAAGAATGCATAAACTGTGGAATATTCATTCAATGGAAGACTAAGGAGCAATAAAATGGACAAACTCTGATACATGCAACAACATGGAGTCATCTCATGAACATTATGTTGAGGGAAAGAAGCCAGACACAAATGGATACAATTGCATAATTCCACTTCTAAGAAGTTTAAGAACAAGCACAACTAACTAAAGGCAAAACCAAAACAACAAAAACAGTTGCTGTCAAATCATTCAACACATTGCGATTCCATGTGTGTCAGAGTAGAACTGTGCTCCATAGGGTTTCCAGTGGCTGATTTTTCAGAATAGATCACCAGGCCTATCTTGCAAGGCACTCTAGGTGGACTCAAACCTCCAACCTTTCAGTTAGCAGCCAAGCACCATTTGTAACACCCAGGGACTCCTTGAACTGGAGATGAGGTGCTACATTTTGCTGGTTACTTACCCATCTCCATCTGCTCCTTCATCCTTCCTAACAGATATTCACTCCTCCCTCCAGGCAGTCCACATGCCTGGGATGAAGCTGCCCCATCCCCAATTCCAGGGGTAGACTCTTAAGCTGGTTTAAGACAATCAATGCCTTTCATTCCATTCATCCTGACACAGTCATTGGTTCAGGGATGAGCATGTGACATTAGTGTCCAATCGGAGTGCATATCAGGCTCTTTGCTCAAAGGACAATAAGATGGACAAACTCTGATACATGCAACACATGGAGGCATCTCATGAACGCTATGTTGAGTGAAAGAAGCCAGACACAAATGGATACAATTGTGTAATTCCACTTCTATGAAATATAAGAATAAGCACAACTAAGAGTATTATCTTTTCCTCCTTGTGATGTAGTTGTGGTGGAACTGTGGTGGCCATCTTGATACCAGCCAGAAGAGGCTGAGCCAAGAGAAACACTGAGAAGCCAATCCCGAGGTACTCCCTACTTCCGGATCTCCTGTTATATGTGCCAATAAACTTACTTATTGTTTGAATTTTTTGTCATTACAGCGAAAAAGTATTCCAGTTGAGTTTCACATTAAGCCTCCATTAGGAACTTTGCCGAGTAGCAGGTAATCCTTTGAGTGAAGCAGAAGGAAGACAGGTGGGTAGAATTAGAGCCTCTCAGGAGTCTAAGAATTTTATTCACAAAGTTGTTGCTATTTTGGTGTAAATGCTTTGACTCTGTTTATTTCTTCAGTGGTTCTAAAAATGACACCAACCTTCTCTTTTGCTTACAAAGGGTTAAACATCCATCCAATAATTATTTACTTAAAATAACTAACATTTGAGTGAAATAATGTCAGACACTATTCTAAGTATCTCAATTCCATTAGCTCATTTAATTCTCATAAAAATTCTGTGAAGTAGATATCATTATCCCCATTTCAGAGTTGTAGAAACTGACGCAAAAAGAGATTAAGTAACTTGTTTGGAGTCACACATCTAGGAGGTGACAGAGCAAGGACTTAATGCCAAGCAGTCAAACTTCAGATACCCTTTCTTAACTACTGCTCTATACAGTCCATATTGTGTTCCAGGCATTGTGTTAGGTGCTGTGAGAGACACAAAGATGAATCAGAGGCAAATTCAGTCCTCAAAGGGCTTACAGTCCAGCAGAAAAGGCGAGACATAATGGCCATTTATCCTCAACACCTCTTCTAAAATATAGATAATTTGAGTTTAAAACCTTTAGGTGCTCCCCTGCCTACATTACCTGTACCATAGGCCAACCTCATGGGCAGGGCCAGCTACATAATCTGCAGGGACCAGTAAAAAATTAAAACGCAACACCTCTTGTCTAAAAAGCAGGGGAAAAGTGCCGTTAAAGGTACTAAAAATAGTTTTTCCTTTATGTCTTAGTTATCTAGTGCTGCTACAAGAGAATACCACAAGTGGATGGTTTTAACAAAGAGAAATTTATTCTCTCATAGTCTAGTAGGCTAGAAGTTCGAATTCAGGGTGCCAGCTCCAGGGGAAGGCTATTTCTCTCTGTTGGCTCTGGGGGAAGGTACTTGTCATCAATCTTCTCTTGATCTAGGAGCTTCTCAGCACAGGAACCTCGGGTGCAAAGAATGCGCTCTGCTCCCGGCACTGCTTTCTTGGTGGTATGAGGCCCCCTGCCCCATCTCTCTGTTCTCTTCTCTCTTTCATATCACAAAAGAGATTGATTTAAGACACAACCTAATCTTGTAGATTGAGTCCTGCGCCTTATTAACATCATAGAGGCAGGATTTACAACACACAGGAAAATCACATCAGATTACAAATGGTAAAAAATCACACAATACTAGGAATCATGGCCTAGCCAAGTTGACAGATATTTTTGGGGGACACAATTCAATCCATGACATTCTACCCTTTGGCCTCCAAAAATTAATGTCATTGCCACATGTAAAATACATTCACCCCCATAATATTATAGCAAAAGGCTTACATCAACTCCCAAGTGTGAATTCCAAAAATTCCTCTTCATCTGTGAAATCCAGAACACAAGTTATCTGCTTCCAAAGTACAATGCTGTAACACGCAGGCATGAGCTAGACATTTCCACTATAAATGGGAGTAACTGGAAGGAAAGAAGGGATAACAGGCACCAAGTAAGTCAGTAGAACACATTACATTAGCTCTCAAGCCTTGAAAATAACCCTCTGTTCTCTGAGACCATTTAGGCAATGGACCTGTCCTCTAGACTCTGGGTGTTGGCCACACTCTCTGGATTCTAGGTGGAGGATCCTCAGCCCAGGGCTTCAGGTCCACTGAAGTCTTCCAGGTCCACTGGAATGGGAACTCTGCTCCCTTGAATTTGGGTGGCCCCATTCTCCTAGCCCATCTGAATGGCAGCTCTGCCCTTTGAGACCCCAGAGGTTGTGGCCCTACCCTTTGAGACTGAGGCAGCTCTGCTTCCTGTATTCCTTGTCTCTTCAGTTTCTGCTTCCTGGTTCCTGGGCCTCTAAGCCCCTCAGGCCTCGCACCCATCTCTGCCCTGCTGGGGCAAGTATTCCAAAGCTCTGTACCTCCACCCATAACTGCCTAGAGGCACCCCACTGCGCCAGGAAGCCTCCTGCCAAAGGCACTCAGCTCTCTCACTCTGTGGGTTGGCTCCAGCACTGTGTCACAGTGATCTCCTGGTTCGGCTGCTGTCATTTCTCTGCTGCAGCTTCTTGCCACCTGCACCGTCTCCAGTGTAACAGCTTTCCTCACTTTCAAGTCCTCATCAAAATTGCCTTTCATGTCCATAATTCCACCAACAGTCTCTTCAAGGCAATCTAGGCTTTTACTATTACACACAAAAAAAACCCACTGCTGTCAAGTTGATTTCTACCCATAGCGACGCTCTTCCAGCCTCTATATTCATTCAGTTTTAAAACTGCTTCCACATTTTAGGTATCTGTTAGAGCAGCATCCTACTCTCGGTCCCAAATTCTGTCTTAGTTATGCAGTGCTGCTATAACAAAAATACCACAAGAGGATGGCTTTAACAAAGAGAAATTTATTCTCTCATAGTCTAGTAGGCAAGAGGTCCAAGTCTAGCAGGCAGGAAGTCCAAGGGTGTGAGCTTCAGGGGAGGTCTTTCTCTCTCTGTTGGCTCTGGGGAAGGTACTTGTCATCGATCTTCTCCTGATCTAGGAGCTTCTCAGCACAGGAACCTCAGGTCCAAAGAATGTGCTCTGCTCCTGGCACTGCTTTCTTGGTGGTATGAGGTCCCTGTCTTTCTGTTCGCTTCTCTCTTTTATATCTCAAAAGAGACTGACTTAAGACACAATCTAATCGTGTAGATTGAGTCCTGCCTCATTAACATAACTGCCTCTAATCCTGCCTCATTAACACGATACAGGTAGGATGTACAACACATAGGAAAATCCAATTAGATGACAAAAATGGTGGACAATCACACAATATTGAGAATCATGGCCTAGCCAAGTTGATAGATATTTTGGGGGGACACAATTCAATCCATGACACTTAAAAAATATTCTATTACTTATAAAGCATAATATCAGTACCGTACTTTACAGAAATAACGCATGCCTTCTGCGTTTGTTTCCCAGCCACACTCTTCCCACACCAGGCACCCTCACAAGCACTGCCATGTCAATCTTCTTCCACACGTGTTGCTGTAAAAAAAAATTGGCACAGCGTGCTTATGAAAATACCTCATGGGTACAGTGGCACAACTGACAAACACAGAAGGCACGTTATCTGTGCAAAAATATGGTAATAGTGATACATGAGTAACAACATAAACTTATAAATTGCAAAATGAAATAAAATTTTAGTGCCAAAATTTTATTTAATGTAATGAATAATAATACTTTATTAATGTGATATCTTGATTGATCACAAGCTTTCTATGGCTCTTTTCTGCAAATTCATTCATTGTTGTTACTTGCTGTCACGTGGATTCTGAATCATTGGGACCCCATGTGTTCCAGAATAAAATTGCTCCACAGGGTTTTCTTGGCTGAAACAGATCACCAGGCCTCTCCGCAGTACCACTGTGTGGGTTTGAACCACTAACCTTTAGGTAAGTAGTTGAGTGCAAACCATTTGCACCACTTAAAAAAAAAAACAAACCCATTGCCATCAAGTGATTCCAACTCAAAGCAACCCTTAGGACAGAGTAAAACTGCCCCATAGGGTTTTCAAGGAGCAGCTAGTAGATTTGAACTGCCGACTTTTTGGTTAGCAGCTGGCTTAGTCTTCTAGTACTGCTCTAACAGAAATACCACAAGTGGATGGCTTTAACAAAGAGAAGTTTATTCTCTCACAACACTAGGCTACTAGTCCAAATTCAGGGCATTAGCTCCAGGGAAACGCTTTCTCTGTCGACTCTGGAGGAAGGTCCGTGTCATCAATCTTCCCTTGGTCCGGGAGCTTCTCTGCGCAGGAAACTCAGGTCCAAAGGATGCGCTCTGCTCCCAGCACTGCTTTCTTGGTGGTATGAGGTTCCCATGTGTCTCTGCTCGCTTCTCTCTTTTATATCTCAAAAGACATTGGCTTAAGACACTATCTAATCTTGTAATCCCCATCAGTGTAACTGCCACTAATCCATGTTATTAGATCATAGTGATAGAGTTTACAACACATAAAGAAATCACATCAGATTACAGAATGGTACACAATCATACAACACTGGAAATCATGACCCAGCCAAGTTGACAGATATTTTTTTGGGGACACAATTCAATCCATGACAGCAGCCTAGCTCCTAACCACTGCACGAGCAGGGCTCCATTTGCGCCACTTAGGGACCTTAAACTCATTCACCAGACTATTAAAATTTATTCATCAACTTCATTATCATTGAAAGGGACATCAGTTGTTCTTGACAGATGCAAGGTCACAAATACTTCTTTGTAAGTTTAATTTTGAGAAGAATTTTTCTACTGATGCAACAGTTACTGGAGCTATTAAGAGTATTTTATAGGCTGTAACACAGTGGGAGAAATTTTTCATAGATTATTTTAAATATAAATTTTAGTAACTCTGGAACTGATTATTGTTGCAGAACGATTTTTCTAAACGGATTTAACTCTTCATACAAATCAGTTTTGTGTAAGTCTGTATTTAATTTTAAATGTAAATTTATACAATGGCATTTTAATGTTTCCTCTGACATTTCCTGTAATTTGTGGAGGTTATATGAGAAACCAAAAGCAACTTTTTATGTGTTCATCACTGTACCTTCAATTACAAGGAAAAAATAATTTTAAAATCATCTTCCTTGTTAATATTTGGTTAATCTGAGGCTTCACATGAAAATAGTGTGCCTTTTCACAAAATGCAACAATCTTTATATTTAATTTCTATTTCTAAGCCTGCAGATATTTGCTTTGCAATGTTGCAGCAGTTTTAAAAACCAGAGATTCTAAACTCTTTGAGAATTCTAATCACTCCTTGCTATGTTTTACCACAATGTCATGTGTATGCTTTTATTTTGTAATACTTTACTGATAAAGTTTACTGCACGAGTGCGAGCAATTCCTGTCATGGTGCTGAGACCAGAGCGCTAGTATTTGTGCAGACACCACAGGATCGGGTTCTGGGGATGAACATGCAAAGCTAGTTTACCAGTGCAGGTATCAACAATGCCCCCATGCAAAGCCCCTCCTTCTTCTGTGGCTGCTGCTGCCACTGTCTTAGGGGCCAATCTGGGCCCCAGGTCCCAGCCCAGTTGCCTTGCACCTTGGCCTTCCCTGCAGCCACATCAATTGCTAGGCACTGCACGGCCTGTCATGTGCCCAGGTCTGAGACCACGCATGCCTGTGCTGCCACTCAGTGGATCTTTACTAATCTCATGCATGTACCATTGTCCCAGCAGATTTCACTTAGAAAACACAGCTTCAAAGATAAAATTATTAGAATTCTATTTCAAAACGGTGGCAGCAGAGCACCGCATGAAGTGTGAGATCCTTCTGAGGGCAGGGCCCTGTCCGTCCTGCATAGGTTGCATACACATGAAGCTAGCCATGCTCACAGGTATGACATTCAAGAGCCTTTATAGCCTGGATCTTGCTTTCATTCAAGCCTCACTAGGCCCTATCTTTCTCTCTCATGCACCCCATGCTCCAGCCCTTCGGAACTGCCCATAGTCTCTGAAAGCACCACAACTCCAAGTACTTGACCAGCACCTCTACCTAGAACGATCTTTCTGGCCAAAGTTCACCCTTTGAGACCCAATCCAGTAACATCTTCCCAGAAGTCTTTCAGGTAATATCACTGATTCACCTCTGCATTTCCCAGGCTCAGCTAGGTCTGGAAACCAGTGGGCACTCAGGAAAGCCTTACTGAAAGTTATATAGGTTTTCAAGAATGAAGTATTAAGATACAAGCTAATTTTATTATTCTCATAATAGGGAAGTCATGGATACTGTCTAAAGAAGTTGAGGGTGAAAAACACCATAAAATCAAAAAGCTACTGCTCTCGAGTTGATTCCAACTAATGTGCTCCATAGCGTTTTCTTGGCTGTAATCTTGACAGAAACAGATTGATCACATTTGCACCACCTAGGGACCTAAAAAGACATCATAGAAGATTATAATTATGTTGCTGTTGTTGTTAGGTGTTGTCAACTTTCTTCCAACTCATAGAGACCCTATGGCTTGGGTCACATGCACCTTAATCCTCAAAATGACATCTTTGCTTTTCAATACACTTTTAAAAGGTCTTCTGCAGCAGATTTTTTCAATGCAATACTTCATTTGATTTCTTGACTGCTGCTTCCATGGGCATTGATTGTGGATCCAAGTAAAATAAAATCCTTGACAACTTCAATGGTTTCTCCATTTATCGTGATGTTGCTTATTGTTCCACTTGTGAGGATCTTTGTTTTCTTTATATTGAAGCATAATCCATACTGAAGGCTGTAGTCTTTGATCTTCATCAGTTAAGTGCTTCAAGTCCTCTTGGCTTTCAGGAAGCAAGGTTGCCTCATCTACATATCGCAGGTTGTTAATGAGTCTTCCATCAATCCTGATGCCATGCTCTTCTTCATACGGTCCAGCTTCTTGGATTATTTGCTCAGCTTACAGATTGAATAAGTATGGTGAAAGGATACAACCCTGACGCACACCTTTCCTGATTTTAAACCATGCAGTATCCCCTTGTACTGTCTGAACAAATGCTCTTGGTCTATGTACAGGTTCTACATGAGCATAATTAATTGTTCTGGAATTTCCATTCTTTGCAATGTTATCCATAATTTGTTATGATCTACAGAGTCAAATGCCTCTGCATAGTTAATAAAATACAGGTAAACTCTTTCTGATATTTCTGCTTTCAGCCAAAATCCATCTGACATCAGTAATGGTATCTCTTGTTCTACATCCTCTTCTGAATCCAGCTTGAATTTCTGGCAGTTCCCTGTTGATGTATTGCTGCAACTGTTTTTGAATAATCTTCAGCAAAATTTTACTTGTGTGTCATATTTATGATATTGTTTGATAATTTCTGTATCCTGTTGGATCACCTTTCTTTGGAATAGGCATAAATACGGATCTCTTCCAGTCAATTGGCCAGGTGGCTGTCTTCCAAATTTCTTGGAATAGATGAGGGAGTACCTCCAGCACAGCATCTGTTTGTTGAAACACCTCAGTTGGTATTCTGTCAATTCCTGGAGACTTGTTTTTCACAAATGCCTTCAGTGCAACTTGGACTTCTTCCTTCAATATCATCAGTTCTTGATCATATGCTACCTCCTGAAATGGTTGAACGTCGATCAATTCTTTTTGGTACAGTGACTCTGTGTATTCCTTCCTTCCATTTTCTTTTGATGCTTCCTGCGTTGTTTAATACTTTGCCCATAGACTCATTCAAAATTGCAACTCGAGGCTTGAATTTTTCCCTCAGTTCTTTCAACTTGAGAAACGTCCAGCATGTTCTCCGCTTTCGGTTTTCTAACTCCAGGTCTTTGTACATTTCAATATAATATTTTACTTTGTCTTCTTAAACCGCCCTTTGAAATCTTCTGTTCTGCTCTTTTACTTCATCAGTTCTTCTGTTCACTTTAGCTTCTCGACGTTCAAGAGCAAGTTTCAGAGTCTCTTCTGACATCCATTTTGGTCTTTTCTTTCTTTTCTGTCTTTTTAATGAACTTTTGCTTTCTCCACAGATGATGTCCTTGATATCATCCCACAATTCATCCGGTCTTTGGTCATTAGTGTTCATTGCATCAAATCTATTCTTGAGATGGTCTCTAAATTCACGTGGGATATGCTCAAGGTTCTCGTGGACTTGTTTTAATTTTCTTCAGCTTAAATTTAAACTTGCATATGAGCAACTGATGGTCTGCTCCACAGTCAACCTCTGGCCTTGTGCTGACTGATGATATTGAGCTTTTCCATCATCTCTTTCCACAGATGTAGTCAATTTGATTCCTGCGTTTTCCATCCTGTAAGGTCCATATGTATAATCACCGTTTATGTTGTTGAAAAAAGGGATTTGCAATGAATAAGTCATTGGTCTTGCAAAACTCTATCCTGTGATCTCTGGCATTGTTTCTATCACCAAGGCTGTATCTGCCAACTACCAATCCTTCTTTGTTTCCAACTTTCTCACTCCATTCACCAGTAATTATCAATGCATCTTGATTGCATGTTTGATCAATTTCAGACTGCAGAAGTTGGTAAAAATCTTCAATTGACCCATCTTTGGCATTAGTGGTTGGTGTGTAAATTTGAATAATAGTCGTATTAACTGGTCTTCCTAGTAGGCATATGGATATTATCCTATCACTGACAGTGTTGTACTTGAGGATAGATCCTGAAATGTTCGTTTTGATGATGAATGTGACACCATTTCTCTTCAATTTGTCATTCCCGGCATAGTAGACCATATGATTATCTGATTCAAACTGGCCAATACCAGTCCATTTCAGCTCATTAATGCCTAGGATATCGATTTTTATGCAATCCATTTCATTTCTGACGAGTTCCAATTTTCCTAGATTCAAACTTTGTACATTCCATGTTCCAGTTACTAATGGATGTTTGCAACTGTTTCTTCTCATTTTGAGCAAATGCTGATGACCAAATGAAGGTCCTGAAAGCTTTACTGCACCCGTGTCACTAAGGTCAACTCTACTTTGAAGAGGCAGCTCTTCTTCAGTCATATTTTGAGTGCCTTCCAACCTGAGGGGCTGATCTTCCAGCACTATATCAGACAATGTTCTGCTACATAAGGTTTTCACTGGCCAGTTTTTTCAGAAGTAGACCACTAGGCCCTTCTTCCTAGTCTGTCTTAGTTTGGAAGCTCTGTCTAAACCTGTCCACCATGGGTGATCTTGCTTGGATTTGAAATACTAGTGGCATAGCTTCCAGCATCACAGTAACACACAAGCTACCACAGTATGATAGAGACATGTGGTGGGAAGTAAGATCAAATAGAATATAGTTCAGGAAACAAAGATGGTACAATATTATGAAATCTACTTATACAATTAATTATAATAAATAGATTTGAGGAGGAAAATCATATGACCACCTCCATAGATGCTAAAGTGTATCTGAAACAACAATCATTCTTGATAAAATAATAAAATAGGAATAGATATTTCCTTAACATGAAAAAAATCTATCTCAACCCAAAAGACAACATCAAACTTAATGAGCAAATACTAGAAGCATTTCCACTAAAATCATAAACAAGACAAAGATGACCATTTCAACATTATTTAACATTTTACTGGACCTACTAGTCAAATTACCAAAAGAAAAAAAAACCAAACCCACTGCAGTCGAGACAATTCTGACTCCTAGTGACCCTACAGGACAGAGTAGAACTGCCCCACAGGGTTTCCAAGGAGCAGCTGGTGGATCTGAACTGCTGACTTTTTTGGTTAGCAACTAATCTCTTAACCACTATGCTACCAGAGCTCTGTTAAATTAACTAGACAAAAAAAAAGAAAAGGTATAAAAATTAGAAGAGAAAATGTGCAGGAGGGAGGGAATATATGGGAACTCTCTGTACTTTCTGCATAACTTTTCTATAAACCTAAAACTGCTCTAAAAAAAAAAAAAAGAGTATTAAAAAAGCTGGAAAAGAAGTATTGCAGATGATACAATTGCATATCTGGAAAACTTAAGAAAATCAACTGAAAAGCTACTACAAACAATAAAAAATACAGTAAGTAATGGGGAACAAACTTAACACACATACATACATACATGTTTTCTTAATACATACAAAAGTAAGATAAACAATGCCATGGAGGAAAACACTATTTATAATAACAACCAAAAAAATTAAATACTTAGGAATAAACTTAGCAAGAAATATTCAAGGCCTATGTAAATAAAATTTTTTAAACACTACACAAAACAAAACTGGAACAAATGGAAATACAACATGTTCTTGTACAGGAAGGCTCAACATCATAAAGATGTCAGTTCTCTGTAACTTAATTTAAAATTTTAACGCAATAGAATAAACATACAGTCTCTACACATATATATACACACACATACATATGTGCTATGTATATATGCACATATATGTATGTGTGTGTATATATAGAGATTGTATGTATACATATATATGAGATAAATTGGTTTTAAAGTTTATGTGAAAAAGAAAGGAGCAAGACTATCAATTAAAAGTGTGAAAAAGGAGAGCACTAGTGGGGAAGGTGAATCAGCACTAAACCGAAACCCAAACCCACTGCCGTGGAATCAATTCCAACTCACAGCAACATTTTAGGACAGAGTAGAACTGCCCCAATAGGGTTTCCAAAGCTATAAATCTTTACAGAAGAAGACTGCCACATCTTTCTCCCATGGAGAGGCTGGTGGGTTCGAACTCTGATCTTTCCATTAGCAGCCTAGCACTTTAACCACTGCACCATCAAGGCTCCTAAATCAGCACTACTAGATATTAAAAGATGTTAGGAAGTCTTAGTAATCAAAACAGTGCAAGCAGTGCAATGCTTGCATATAAATAGGCAGATAGATTCTAATGCAGAATATAATATCTAAAAATAGCCCAAATTTATCTATGAATAAAATATAATAAAGCTGCCATCTCAAATCAGTAGGGAAAATATGGACCACTAAATAAATGTACTGAGACAATGAATATCCACCTAGACAAAAATGAAGTTGAATCCACTCCTCACATCTCACTAAATTAACTTCAAATGGATAAAAGAATTAACTCTAAAAAAATCTAAAAACTATCATAAGAAATATGGAAAATACATTTCATATTCGTGCGAGAAAAGCTTTTCTAATTGTCACACAAAATCCAAAAGCCATAAAGATCAATAGGTTCAACAATACAAAAAATTTTTTAAAAACGTTACATGATTAAAAACTAGTATAAGTCAACCCCGACATGTCTGTCAGTTTGTCGCACTGCAGGGCCTTGCATGTTGCTGTGATGCTGGAAGCTATGCCACGGGTATTCAAATACCAGCAGGGTCACTCAGAGGACAGGTTTCAGCAGAGCTTCCAGACTAAGACAGACTAGGAAGAAGGGCCTGACAGGCTACTTCTGAAAAGAATTAGCCAGTGAAAACCTTATGAATAGCAGCAGAACACTGTCTGATATAGTCCCTCAGACTGGAAATCACTCAAAACATGACTGGGGAAGAGCTGCCTCTTCAAAGTAATGAAGGGTGTCATGGATTGAATCATGTCCCCTAAAAAATGTGTGTATCAATTTGGCTGGGCCATGATTCCCAATATTGTATGGTTGTCCTCCGTTTTGTTATTGTAATTTTATGTTAAAGAGGATTAGGGTGGGATTGTATAACACCCTTACTAAGGTCCCCCCCCTGATTCAATGTAAAGGGAGTTTCCCTAAGGTGTGGCCTCCACCACGTTTTATCTTACAAGAGATAAAAGGAAAGGGAAGCAAGCAGACAATTGGGGACATTGTATCACCAAGAAAGCAGCACCTGGAGCAGAGGGCGTCCTTTGGACCTGAGGTTCCTGCACTGAGATGCTCCCAGACCAAGGGAATACTGATGACAAGGACCTTCCTCTGGCGTGGACAGAGAAGGCCTTCCCCTGGAGCCAGCACCCTGAATTTGGACTTGTAGCCTACTAGACTATGAGAGAATAAATTTCTCTTTGTTAAAGCCATTCACTTGTGGAGTTTCTGTTAGAGCAACACTAAATAACCAAGACAAAGTAGATGAAGTCAAGCTTTCGGGACCTTCATTTGCTGATGTGGCACAACTCAAAACGAGAAGAAACAGCTGCAAACATGCATTAATAATCGAAATGTGGAACGTACGAAGTTTGAAATCTAGGAAAATTGGAAATCACCAAAAATGAAATGGAATGCATAAACATCGATATCCTAGGCATTAGTGAGTTGAAATGGACTGGTAATGGCCATTCTGAATCGGACAATCATACAGTCTACAATGCTGGGAATGACAAACTGAAGAGGAATGGCATTGCATTCATTGTCAAAAAGAACATTTCAAGATCTACCGTGAAGTACAAGGCTGTCAGTGATAGGATAATATCCATGTGCCTACAAGGAAGACCAGTTAATATGACTATTATTCAAATATATGCACCAACCACTAAGGCCAAGGATGAAGAAACTGAAGATTTTTACCAACTTCTGCAGGTTGAAATTGATCAAACATGCAATCAGGATGCACTGATAATTACTGGTGATTGGAATGCAAAAGTCAGAGACAAAGAAGAAGGATTAGTAGTTGGAAAATATGGCCTTGGTGACAGAAATGATGCTGGAGGTCGCATAATAGAATTTATAAGACCAACGACTTCTTTGTTGCAAATATCTTTTTCACCAACATAAACGGCGACTATACACATGGACCTCACCAGATGGAATACACAAGAATCAAAACAAATACATCTGTGGAAAGAAATGATGGAAAAGCTCAATATCACCAGTCAAAACAAGGCTAAGGGCCGACTGCAGAACAGATCATCAATTGCTCCTATGCAAGTTCAAACTGAAACTGAAGAAAATTAGAACAAGTTCAAGAGAGCCAAAGTACGACCTTGAGCATATCCCACCTGAATTTAGAGAGCATCTCAAGAACAGATTTGATGCATTGAACACTAATGACTGAAGACCAGATGAACTGTGGAATAACATCAAGGACATCATACATGAAGAAAGCAGGAGGTCATTAAAAAGAAAGAAAAGACCAAAATGGATGTCAGAAGAGGCTCTGAAACTTACTCTTGAATGTAGAGTAGCTAAAGCAAAAGGAAAAAATGATGAAGTAAAAGAGCTGAATAGATTTCAAAGGGCAGCTCAAGAAGACAAAGTAAAGTATTATAATAACATGTGCAAAGACCTGGAAGTAGAAAACCAAAAGGGAAGAACATGCTTAGCATTTCTCAAGCTGAAAGAACCAAAGAAAAAATTCAAGCCTCCAGTTACAATACTGAAGGATTCTACATGGAAAATATTTAACAATGCAGCAAGCATTAAAAGAAGATGGAAGGAATACACAGAGTCACTACACCAAAAAGAATTGGTCGACATTCAACCATTTCAGGAGGTAGCATATGAGCAGAAATCGACAGTACTGAAGGAAGAAGTCCAAGCTGCACTGAAGACATTGGCAAAATACAAGACTCCAAAAATTGACGGAATACCAATTGAGACGTTTCAACAAATGGATGCAAGCACTGAAGTGTTCACTTGTCTATGCCGAGAAATTTGGAAGACAGCTACATGGTCAACCGACTGGAAGAGATTCATATTTATGCCTATTCTAAAGAAACGTGATCCAAACAATGAAGAAATTATCAAACATCATCAATAATACCATACACAAGTAAAATTTTGCTGAAGATCATTCAAAAGCGGCTGCAGCAGTAAATCAACAGGGAACTGCCAGAAATTCAAGCTGGATTCAGAAAAGGACGTGGAACGAGGGATATCATTGCTGATGTCAGATGGATCCTGGCTGAAAGCAGAGAACACCAGAAAGATGTTTACCTGTGTTTTATTGATTATGCAACCACATTCAACTGTGTGGATCATAATAAATTATGGATAACATTGCGAAGAATGAGAATTCCAGAACACTTAATTGTGCTCATGCAGAACCTGTATATAGACCAAAAAGCAGTCATTTGAATAGAACAAGGGGATATTGCATGGTTTAAAGTCAGGAAAGGTGTGCATCAGGGGTGAATCCTTTTATCGTACCTATTCAATCTGTATGCTGAGCAAATAATCCAAGAAGCTGGATTATATGAAGAAGAACAAGGCATCAGGATTAGAGGAAGACTCATTAACAACCTGCGATATGCATATGACACAACCTTGCCTGCCGGAAGCCAAGAGGACGTGAAGCACTTACTGATGAAGATCAAAGACCACAGCCTTCAGTATGGATTACACCTCAACATAAAGAAAACAAAGATCCTCACAACTGGACCAATAAGCAACATCATGATAAACAGACAAAAGACTGAAGTTGTCAATGATTTCATTTTACTTGGATCCACAATCAACGCCCATGGAGGCAGCAGTCAAGAAATCAAAAGGTGCAGTGCATTTGGCAAATCTGCTGCAAAAGAACTCTCTAAAGTGCTGAAAAGCAAACATGTCACCTTGAAGATGAAGGTGTACCTGACCCAAGCCCTGGTGTTTTCAATCACCTCATATGCATGCAAAAGCTGGACGATGAATAAGGGAGACAGAAGAAGAATTGATGCCTTTGAATTGTGGGGTTGGTGAAGAATATAGAATATACCATGGACTGCCAAAAGAACAAACAAGTCTGTCTCGAAAGAAGTACAACCAGAATGCTCCTTAGAGGCAAGGATGGCAAGACTACATCTCACATACTTTGGACATGTTATGAGGAGGGAGCAGTCCCTGGAGAAGGACATCAAGCTTGGTAAAGTAGGGGGCCAGTGAAAACGAGGAAGACCCTCAACAAGATGGATTGACAGTGGCTGCAGCAATGGGCTCAAGCATAACAACGACTGTGAGCATGGCAGAGGACTGGGCAGTGTTTCCGTTCTGTTGTACATAAGGTCGCTATGAGTAGGAGCCGACTCGACACCATCTAACAACAACAATATAATAAAGTCAAAGAGAGGTGGGGCCAAGATGGCAGAACAGTCAGATGCTTCCTGTGGTCCCTCTTAAAACAAAGACCCAAAAAAACAAGTGAATCGATTATATATGACAATCTAGGAGTCCTGAACATCAAAGGCATAGTTGAGGAGTCGGACTGAGAAGCTGGAGTAGGGAGAGATAGTTCAGAAGCAGTGAAGAGGTGCCAGACCTGACCTAGCCGGCACCCTGCAGGCTGGATCCTTTAGCACACAAAGGCTGAGGTAAGCAGTGGTGCTCGGGACACATTTTGTCACACTGGGAGAAATCGAGCAGCAGAGAGTCTGTGTGAGCCTCTGGAGCCAGGGGGAAGCAGCACTGGATCTGCAAGAGTTAACTGCAAATGTCTTACCTACCATGCGGGATCAAAATAACCCTTTCTCCTATGGGAACTCTGTACGGGAGAAGAACCTTTCTTCCCTTTATCTGCCCCCTCCTCACTCTGCTCTGGTCCTGGTCCGGCAGTGTTCAGCTACTGCCACGCCCCCTAGTCTGGAAGTGGGACTCTTCACACCCGACACAGTCTCCTGGCTTTGGGGAGGGAACAAATAAACAAATGAACAAATGAAAAAAGGAGGCCACCAGCTCCTCTAAGCTGGAAGCTCAGGGCTAACCATGCCCAAACCAGTCTTGCGACTTTAAAAAATCACTACACTCCCTAAGCCAGGAACTCAGGGCAGGCAATGCCCCTTTGCCTAGGCACAGGTATAAGGGGTCCACAGACTTCAAACTCCTTTCACCCCTACCTAGACCTCTGTGGGCCTGTTCAACAGTGTAGACCCTCAGTAGCATAGTACAACCGGGTATATACCTGAAGCCTATTTTCAACTGCAACAGCTAAGGGGGAGTGTCAGGTTTATGACATTTGACACCACCTGTTCCTTAAGCAGGGTTCTCACCCACCCACATCAGTGGCCTGAGGACTGGAGACTTCACCCAATCCACCTAGTCACCCATGACAGGGGTCCAAGAATAAGCGGTGCCTCCCAGTCCTTACAGTCAACAGTATTGGGTGCCCAAAGTCTGGCTGCAAAACACACCCACCTACGTGCTCTAGGGAACAGGGACATGCCTTCCATGTAGGCGCTCAGGGGCAACTGTCAGCCCCTACCTTGCTCAGCACATAACTCACTACTGTGCCAGATACCTGTGCCTGCTCCAATTACCCCTATGTATCCCTGCCCAGCTAGGACTGTAGGTGAGAGCCTGTACCACACACTCAGTGACTGACAACCTGGACACCTAAGCTGAATTCACACAAGAAAATTAAATAGACTCAGGCTCACACACCTAGTAGCAGCTCTAGCCACCTGGTAACAGGATGTGAGAACTTCAAAGACACCAACAATCAAAGTAGCTCACACACCTAGCATAACTGGGCATATCAAAACAAAACAATACAAGAAGCTAGGACACAGTAAGCAAACATACAATAAATACACATAATAACTTATTAATGGCTCAGAGACAACAGTCAATATTAAATCACATAAAGAGGCAGACCATGATGGCTCCATCAAGCAACCAAAACAAAGCACCAGGAAACCTTCTGGAGGATAAGTTCTTGGAGTTACTGGAGGTAGAATTCAAAAGACTAATATACCAAGCTCTTCAAGAGATCAGGAAGGAGATCATGCAAAACTCAGACCAGCCAAGGAACACACAGAAAAAGCAACAGAAGAATTTAGGAAAGCTATACAAGAGAAAAATAACAAGTTTAACAGGATGATAGAATCCATAGAGAGACAGCAAACAGAAATCCAAAAGATTAACAATAAAATTTCAGAATTAGACAACTCAATAGAAAGTCACAGGAGCAGAATTGAGGCAATGGAATTCAGAATTAGTGAGATTGAAGATAAAGCACTTGACACTAATTTATTTGAGAAAAAAATCAGATAAAAGCATTTTAAAAAATGAAGACCTTAAGAATTTTGTGGGACTCTATCAAGAGGAATAACCTACGAGTGACTGGAGTACCAGAACAGGGAGGGGGGATAACAGAAAATACAGACAGAATTGTTGAAGATTTGTCGGCAGAAAATTTCCCTGACAGTGTGAAAAATGAGAAGATATCTATCCAAGAAGCTCATCGAACTGCACACAGGATAGATCCCAAAAGAAAATCACCAAGACATATTATAATCAAACTTGCCAAAACCAAAGATAAAGAGAGAATTTTAAGAGCGGCTAGGGATAAACGAAAAGTCATCTATAAAGGAGATTCAGTAAGACTAAGCTCGGACAACTCAGCAGAAACCATGCAGGTAAGAAGCCAATGGGATGACATATATAAAGCCTTGAAGGAAAAAAACTGCCAGCCAAGAATTATGTATCCAGCAAAACGGCCTCTCAAATATGAAGGCAAAATTAGGGCATTGCTAGATAAACAAAAGCTAAGGGAATTTGTAAAAACCAAACCAAAATTACAAGAAATACTAACGGGAGTCCTCTGGATAGAGAATCAATAATAGCAGATAACAACCCAAGACTAGAACACAGGACAGAACAACCAGATATCAACCCAGATAGGGAAGTCACAAAAACTCAAAGAATAAAAAATGACTTTAAATAATGAACTGGGAATCCTATTAGATCACAAAGGCATAATCTCCATCACGTATAAAGAGCCACTAGACGTCAATAAGACTAGAGACACAATAAAAAATGGGCAAAGGACATAAATAGACAAGAAACATAAAGGAATCTTAAACATAAAAATATTTTCTTAATCTCACTCATAATGAATAAAATGTAAAATAAAATAAAACACTGAGATAGAAATTTTCACCTGGCACTTTAACAAAAATCCAAAGTATGATTAACACATTCTGATAGCAAGTCTGGGGCAACAGGCATTTCAAACATTGCTGGTGGTATTGTATATTGACATAAGTCCCGCAAAGAGCCATCTAGTTAAATTTTTAAATGTATATACCTTTTGACCCAACAATTTCATTTTTGGCCATTTATTCCACAAAGAGACTCTCACATGTGCAAAACGACTTAGGTACAAAGTTATTCACCACAGCATTGTTTGGAGTAGCAAAAAATTACGAACAATTCAAACTGGCAACAATAGGGGAATGGAAATATAGATTATGTGACACCCATAACACAGAACATTACTGCAGCTGTAAAAATGACTGTGGTTATCTCTTTATGTTCTAACATAGAAAGATCACCAATATATACTTCTAAATTTTAAAAAAGTACATAACAATGTGTATATTGTGCTACCTTCATGTAAAGAAGGAAGAAAACAAGAATACATATTTTTATTTGTTTGTATATACATAAAGAATTTCTAGGAGGCGGAGCCAACATGGCGCTACAGACAGAAGCACCACACTGTCCCTCCACAGCAAAGACCCAAAAAACTAAGTAAAACAGAGACAAACGTCACTCCTGGAGCCCTAACCATCAAATAAAGAGATAAAGAACTCAACCAAGCACCAAATGGAATAAGAAATTGACAGAGAACAAAGAATGAGGAAAGATATGAGCAGAGGTCTCCTATCAGCTAATGCAGCAAGGATTCACCATCTTGGACTCCTGTTGGAGACTGGTGGACAGGAAGTATGGGAGAGTAGCTTCATGGAGCTCCCAGCAGAAGACAGAGGACCTGGCTCTCTCAGTACTTTTTATTTGGCTCCTGTTTGTCTCTTTTCTCTCTCTTCTTTCCCATATCCATCTTAGCTCCACACATCACAGTCTCCCCACTCCCTCCTGCCTACCTGCACGTGCGCTGCACACTGCACCCGAGCAGCATAGGTATGGCCTACCAGAACTTGCCCTGCACTAACCCCCAGCCTGCCCTGTCAGCCACAGTATATGCCACAAAAAATCCATCCCAGCCCCTTCCCTTCAGCTGGACCTGTCTTGCTGCACCATAGCTGAGTAACTGCCCTACCCATTGGACAAGGAGGTGAAAAGTATCATGCCCACAGACGAGCAAACAACAAAGAATGCACAGCCCGCCTGCTCAGACATAACCAAATAAAACAAAAAAGCAGGATGAAACAAACAAATCTACAATCAAAAAATGAAGAAAATAACTACTGAATGTCCCAAAGACAGCATAAAATATCAAAACATATTAAAAAAAAAAAAACCTCCGGGCAACACGGCACTATAGTAAGAAGCACCATGCCATCACTCCACAGCAAAGATCAGAAAAACTAAGTCAAACAGAGTCACACGTCAATCCTGAAACCCTAAGCATCAAATGAAGAGATAAAGAACTCAGCTAAGCACCAAATGGAATAAGAAACCGACCGAGAACAGAGAGCAAGAAGAGATACACGCAGAGGTCCCCTATCAGCTACTGCAGCACAGATCCGCCATCTTGGACTCCTATCAGAGACCAGCGAACAGGAGGTATGAGAAAGCAGCTTCACGGAGCTTCCAGAAGGAGACAGAACAACTGGTAACCAGTGATATACACTTTCCCACCACCCCCCACCCTTCTTTACCCCCACTTAGCCTCTTCTGCTTCCTGCAGCCACAGTGTCTTGGCCAGTAAGCACCAGCTTCACTCCGGAGTCACTTGGATTCCACCCGCCCACACCAGCTGGCTCCCTGAGCGCCTCTTGTTGGCTGCGGGTATTGCTTTTTTCCACTTCTTTAGATTTCTTCCTTACCTCTCACCACCTCCCCCTCCTTTCTCTCAAATACCTGGCTCCACGAGCCATCTTTGCTTCTTCCTGAAAGGCTGCAAAACAGCACTTGACTCTGAAACTGCTTCCAGGCCTGTGCCGCCATGCTGGTGGGACCCCTGGGGCTTTTTTGTTTGTTTGCTCTGATTTGTTCTGTTTTGATTTGTCTGTTTGTTTTCTTTTTCTCTTCTCGGCTTAGGAGCCCCTTCTAGCCAGGCAGTACCTCACGGTTTGAAAGCTATTCCCTTACTCTGAGCAGATGCACAGGGAGAACACTGGGGACATTTCTTTTTTCTTGTTTTTTTTGGGTTTTTTTGTTTCTTTGTTTTGTTTTCTTCTCTCTCTTATTCCCTTTTTGTCTTTCTTCACTTCCAGTTTCTTGATTCATTCATTGTTTTCTTTTACCCTTTTTCTTTTTTTTTTCCTCATTTCTCAGTCTCTCATCTCTCCACTCCAAATAGCAAGCTCCCTTAGCACTCTTTTTTGTTTCTGTGTATGTTTTTGGCTCCTGTTCCTCTCTCCCTATCTTTCCCATACCCATCTTAGCTCCACACATCACAATCTACCCCCTCCTTCCTGCCTACATACACCACGCGCTGAATATCACACACGCAAGCGGCACAGGCACAGCCTACTGGAATCTGCCCTGCACTGATTCCCAGTCCGCACTGCCAGCCCTAGTATGTGCCACAAACAACCCATCAAAGCAACTTTCCTTCAGCTGGACCTGCCCTGCCATATGCTACCTGAGGGACTGACCCTGCCCATAGGAGAAGGAGGTGATAAGTATTGTGCCCACAGACAAGCAAACAACAAAGAACGCACAGCCCGCCTGCTCAGACATAACCAAATAAAACAAAAAAGCAAGACGAAACAAACAAATCTACAATCAATAAACCAGGAAAATAACCACTGAATGCCCCGAAGACAGCAGATAATATCAAAACATTTACAAAAACAGGACAGGATGGTTCCAGTAGGCGCCCAAAATAAAACACCAGATGACCTTCCAGTAGAAGAAAAGGCACTAGACCTAACTGATAGGGAATTCAAATCTCTAATATTCAGAATTATCCAAGAGTTGAAGCAAAAAGCAGACAAAAATGAGGAAAAAATAGAAAATTCATGGAAAACACACAAAAAAAAGGAAGAATTCAAGAAAATAATATAGGAACAAAATGCTAAAATAAATTCACAACTAGAAATCATACAAAAACAACAATTAGAAATACAAAAGATAAACAGCAAGATTTCAGAAATCGACAGTGTCATAGAAGGGCTGAGGAGCAGGTCTGAAACGATGGAAGACAGGATCAGTGAAATTGAAGACAAACACTTGGATACAACTCTGTTTGAGGAAAAATCAGAAAAAAGAACGAAGAAAAATGAAGAAACCCTGAGAATTATGTGGGATACAATCAAAAGCAAAAATCTGCAAGTGATCAGAGTTCCACAACAGGGTGAGAAAACAGTGTTGAAATGTCGTGGGGTTCTTAACCATTGTCATAGAGCAACATGTGTACTAACTGTTTAATGAGAAACTACTTGTTCTGCAAACCTTCATCTAAGGTAAAAAAAAAAAAAAAAAGGATTATCTACGTGAAATCAAATTGACAACAGCAACTCAAGAGATTTGATGGGAAGCCTAGGGGGCAGTCAATCTAAGATAATTGTGATGGAATAATTTGGAAAAGGATAGTGAGAATAGCAGCACAACTGGAAGAATGTAATTGATGTCACTGAACTGTACATGTCAGAACTTTTGAAATGCTGTAACTTTGGCTATGTATATTTTCACCAAAAAAAAGGTCTTCAGTCGAGAAGAGTGTTGACAGGTCATGGGGTTGTTAACCAATGTCATAAAACAATACGTGTACTGACTGTTTAATGAGAAACTATTTGTTCTGTAAACCTTCATCTAAAGTACAATTTAAAAATATATGAAAAAAAAAAGAAAAAAATATAAAAAAATAGAACAGGATGGTTCCAGTAGGCATCCAAAATAAAACATCAGATGACTTTTCAGTAGAAGAAAAGGCACTGAAACTACCTGATTAGGGAATATAAATCTCTAATATTCAGAGCTATCCAAGAGTTGAAGCAAAAAGAATATATATCCTAGAGAAATAAGAGCTGTCACATGAATAGACAAATGCACGCCCATGTTCATTGCAGCACTATTCACAATAGCAAAAAGATGGAAACCACCTAGATGCCCATCAACAGATGAATGGATAAACAAACTATGGTACATACACACAATGGAGTACTATGCAACAATAAAGAACAATGATGTATCTGTGAAACATCTCACAACATGGACGAATCTGGAGGGAGTTATGCTGAGTGAAATAAGTCAATCTCAGAAGGACAAATACTGTATGAGACCACTACTATCAAAAGTCATGAAAAGAAACAATCTTTGATGGTTATGAGGGAGGGGAGGGGTGGGGATGGAAAAACACTAAATAGACAACAGATAAGTGGTAACCTTGGTGAAAGGTAAGACAGTACACAATATTGAGGAAGCCAGTACAACTTGTCCAAGGCAAGTTCATGGAAGCTCCATAGACACATCCAGACTCCCTGAGGGACTGAATTACTGGGCTGAAGGCCGTGGAGACCATGGTCTCAGAACATTTACCTCAATTTATAACATAGTTTATAAAGAAAATGTTCTACATTCTACTTTGGTGAGTAGCATCTGAGGTCTTAAAAGCTTGTGAGCGGCCATCTAAGATACTCCACTGGTCTCACCCCTTTGGGAGTAAGGGAGAATGAAGAAAACCAAAGACACAAGGGAAAAGATTAGTCCAAAGGACTAATGGATCACAACTACCACAGCCTCCACCTGACTGAGTCCAGTACAACTAGATGGTGCCTGCCTACCACCATGGACTGCTCTGACAGGGATCATAATAGACAGTTCCGGACAGGGCTGGAGAAAAATGTAGAACAAAAGTCTAACTCACAAAAAAAGACCAGACTTAGTGGCCTGACAAAGACTGGAGAAACCCCGAGAGTATGGCCCCAGACACTCTTTTAGTTCATTAATGAAGTCACTCCTGAGGTTCACCATTCATCCAAAGATTAGACAGGCCCATAAAACAAAGTGATACTAAAGGGGCACACCAGCCCAGGGACAAGGACTAGAAGGCAAGAGGGGACAGGAAATTTGATAATAGGGAACCAGAGGTCGAGAAGGGGAAGTATTGACGTCGTAGGGTTATTAACTGTCTCAGTCATCTAGTGCTGCTCCAACAGAAATACCACAAGCGGATGGTTTTAACAAAGAGGAATTTATTCTCTCACAGTCCAGTAGGCTACAAGTCCAAATTCAGGGCATCAGCTCCAGGAGAACACTTTCTCTCTTGGCTCTGGAGGATAGTCCATGTCATCAGTCTTCCTTTGGTCTGGGAGCTTCTCTGAGCAGGAACCTCAGGTCCGAAGGACGCGCTCTGCTCCCAGCACTGCTTTCTTGGTGGTATGACGTTCCCATGCATCTCTGCTCGCTTCTCTCTTTTATATCTCAAAAGAGATTGCATTAAAACACTGATCTTGTCAACCTCATCAGTATAACCTCATCACTGTCATAGAATTTACAGGAGATCACATATAATCTCATCATAAGGGTAGAGTTTACAACACATAAGGAAATCACATCAGATAACACAATCATACAATACTGGGAATCATGACCTAGCCAAGGTGCTACACACATTTTTGGGGGGACACAATTCAATCCACGACATTAACCAATGTCATAAAACAATATGTGTACTAACTGTTCAATGAGAAGCTAGTTTGTTCTGTAAACCTTCATCTGAAGTACAATAGAAAAGAGAAAGAAAAGAGATGCGGACGTGCCCAAAAAAAGAATTTCTAGAAAAATACATAAGAAAGTAGGAAGATGGTTACCTGTGCCAGGGACGGGAACCAGATAGGTGGGGGTTAAGGATGGGAGAAGACTTCCACTGATAATCTCTTTTATACTTTCTAGTTGTTGAACCATGCGACTATACTGCCATAGAAAAAGGAGAATAAGAAGGAAAAGAACTAGAATGGAGGTGGTTTTTACTGTCGTGACCACCAGAGTAACTAAAAGTTTAACGAAGTCCAGATCCCAACCACTTTTTAATATCATGATGTTTCTTCACATAGGATTTTTCCAATGTGTGGATTGTTCATAATTCATTTTCATCCACACACTGACTTGCACTGCTGCATTATAATTGTCACCATTGGAATCGACTCGATGGCAATGGGTTTGGTAATTATGACGAGTTATCCTCTTGAGCCAATTTAGATTAAACAGGCAACAGATAATATCTTTGAAATTCTCAGGGAAACATTGGTTAACTATCACCTAAAGCCTGTGTGATAAGAAGGGGCAACCAGAATACACACACACACTTCGATTGGTCTTTAAAACCATCATGTGAGACTACTGGTATTAGAGATGGCCGTAGTCCTTTTAAATTAGCTCAGACATATTAATAATAACAAGATGATTCCTTACAATTATCTGTTGATCCATTTTGCTCTTTTATTGCGGGTTTAACTGGCAATCCCTTTCATTTTTTAATAGGTCAATACAAAGACAGTTTGTCAATTATTTCTTATTTCTGCAATATTGTTCATATCAGTGTTCAAGGGGGAAAAGAAAGAGTAAGGAAAATAGGTTCGTACATTTTATATCAAAACCTGGGCAGTAGACAAGAAAGAGCAGTGACTTGATAATTACGTACATACATTTGTAGAACAGTAGCCCCTGCTTCCATCTTGCTGTCATGAGGGAAGCCATGACACCAAAGTCTTCTACAATGAACCTGTATTATTTTTATAAATAGGAAGAGAAGAGATTTTAAAAACATAAATATAGGCTGAGAATGGAGACAGATCTCAATGTTAACTCTGACTCTGTCATTTGTTATCTATGGCATCTTGGACAAGTCACTTGAAGCTCTCTGAGTCTGTTTCGCCATTGTAAATTGAGGGTGATAATACCTACTCTACAGGGTTGTAGTTAAGTCAGTGACGTCAGTAACAAGATGATGTTTGTGAAGTGCTGAGTACAGGCTCTGGCACAGAGTAGGCACTCAGTAAACGAGCTCGTCATCCCCCACCCACCCGGCAGAGGAAGGACCTATAGAAGCCAAGCACAGCCAGCACCCTATTTCCTGAGCTCCTCTGTTTAGCTATTCTGTGGCTGTGCCAAAGAACAGGCACTTCCATCTGCTTGTTGGGAGAAACCTGGTTATTAATCCATACCCATGGCATTACTGTAATGAGGAAACCTGGAATTTTAGGAGATAAACTGTTTAGACCTTGGGAGGGTATTTCCTTCATTATGCTAGTGAGAAGGGTCTAAAGCAGGAAAATAAAATGGCTCTAGATAGTTTGAACAGAAAAGGATACAATAGAGAGAACTGAGGGCTTACAAAATGAATGGAAGGGCTAGAGGACTTGTAAGCTCTATGCTGGACCTTCAGGAATGACTCCCAGAATACAGCAGAATTGATCCTCCAGGGAAGCTACTACTTCTGCAGAAACTGTAGTGCAAGCCTCAGGAACTCATTGAGTAGCTGTGAATTCAGACACCTGAGTTTGAACTCTTTCATTTATTATCTATGTAACCTTGGACAAGTTACTTAACCTCTCAAGAATCAAGACTAAGGCTGCCATCTCAACAACTACTTCTCAACACCCACAAAGCTGGTCAATAGACTCATCTCCACAACCTTGACTATGAGCAATAACAAACACACAAAGTCAAAAACAGTAGGAAAATAGCCTCTGTCTCACGTCTACTTTCCAAATCTCATATGAGTACATTTCACTGGCAGAACCTAAGTCACATCCAGGACTCTAGCTGCAAGGGAGCCTGAACATGCTGTTTTTAGCTGGCTAGACTCTACAGTGCAAAAAGATGTACTAGAAGGACTTGTAAGTCAGTGCTGAGGGCCAATCAAACAAATCTATCACAGAAGGGGGTATTCAGGTCCTGGGAAATTGGGGCAACACTGACTAACACCTGTTGGTGCTGCAGGGGCTCTAAGAGTAATCAAGGCTTAAGCTCATTGTGCTCATTGGAAGATGTAGTAGGAATCTGTTGGTTGCCTCCCAAGCATCAATCACTCCTTCTCTCTTCCTAACAACACAGATTTAGGCAACCCATGGGCTTTGGAAAACTGACCTCCAGGAATGGACCCTAATTAGCACATTCCATCTTCCTGGCCACAGTCACTGGTTCAAGGACAAGCAAGTCAACAAAGTTAGTAGAAGCTATGGAGGAACAACATTTAAAAATAAAAATGTTATTATTAATCTCCTCAAAGAGAAGCTATTGTAACTATCAAAAAAGATCAGGGTACTATAAAAAAGAAGAATATTAAAAAGAGGCTAGTAAAAACAAACCAAACTCAATACAGATTTCATTTCCAGTAAAGGCAGACAAAGTAATTCAAACTAGCCTTACCTCTGATAGCAACTAGAAAAGTTAGTCAAAATATAAAAGACATTCATTTGAAAGTATTAGGAAGCTAACAAGGCAATGAATAATTACAGGGCCAAAACTGGAGAGTATAAAGAAATTCAGAGAGGTGAGAGCAGCATGTGGGTCTGTTCTTCCTTTAGAGGTATGTGTGGATTTCCAAAAAAAGCAGATTAGAGGCTGGGAAGCTGAGCAGAGGTTTCAACAGACTCAAGTGGATAGGGTAACAAAAATTGGAGCTCACAGCCTGCCAAAAAGGGAGGACACTTGTAAACCTCCTTAGTTTGGGGCTGGTAGTGTGGAAGGGCCACACCCTAGGATAAGGGTAAACTGGAAATAGACTGGCCCTTGCAGGAACTGAAGCCTAGCATCAAATCATCTCAATCCCAAAATGGATAAAGATGATCTTGGATTACACTAGTGTCACAGACAGCCTGTCAGAAACAAATCTAAATCCTCTGTCTTCTATAGTTCAGCATTCAATTAAAAAATAACCAGACACATGAAACAAGACAATGTGATTAAAAACCAAGAAGAAGAAGAACTAATTAATAGTCATATTGAGAATATATGAAGAACCATTAAAAATCAATAAGAAAAAGACAGACAATTCAAAAGAACAATGGGCAACGGCTTGAATGGGCACTTCATCAAAAAGGATATTCAAGAAGTTCAACGTCATTAGTCATCATGGAAATGTATTTCAAAAACCACAATGAAGTAGCATTACATTCCCACCAGAATGGCTAAAAATAAAAAGACTGACAATACCAAGTGCAGAGCAAGGAGAGAATTTACACCCTACAGGTGGGAGTTAAAATCAATACAACCATTTTGGGAAAGAGTTTGACAAATGTTCCCTACCAGCAATTCCTCTCCTGCATATATACCAAATGTTTGCACCAAAGGACTCTAAAAGAATGTTCCTAGCACTACTATTCATAAAACCCAAAGACCAGAAATAACACAAATGCCTATTAACAGCAGAATGGATAAGTATCTTCATACCATATGGTGTATTCATACTCTTCAGCAATTTAAATGAATGAACATCAGCTACATGCAAAAATAGCGATGAATCTCGCAAAGTTAATGTTGACCAAAAGAAACAAAATGTTGAACATAAGAGTACACACTGTAAGATTCCATTTACAGTAAGGTAAAGAACCGGCCAGTGGTTCTCAAAGCACTTTCTCTGAACCAGCATCAGCATCACCTAGTAACTTGTTAAAAATGCAAATTCTTCCTGTTCCACCTCAGCCCTACTGAATCAGAAACCCTGAGGGTGAGTCCAAGAAATTTGTGTGTTAGCGAATCTTCTCATTTGCAAATTGAAGTTTAAAAAACACTGGGAAGACTTGTTCATGAAGTGAGCAGAGCCGGAGACGAGACCAGAGGTCAAACTCGGGATCTGACAAGATGGCTGGGCTGCCCAGCAGGATTATCAAGGAAACCCAGCATTTGCTGGCAGAACAAGTTTCCAGTATTAAAGCAGAACCAGATGAGAGCCCACTATTTTCATGTGGTCATTGCTGGCCCCCTGGATTTCCCCTTCTAGGGAGGGACTTTTAAACTTGAACTATTCCTTCCAGAAGAATACCCAATGGCAGCCTCTAAAGTACATTTCATGATCAAAATTAATCTCCCTAATGTAGACAAGCTGGGAAGAATATGTTTAGATATTTTGAAAGATAAGTGGTCCCCACAGATCTGCAAAGTTCTGCTATCAATCCAGGCTTTGTTAAGTGCTCCAAATCCAGATGATCCATTAACAAATGATGTGGCAGAGCAGTGGAAGACCAACAAAGCCCAAGTCATAGAAACAGCTAGACCATGGACTAGGCTATATGTCATGAATAATATTTAAATCCATCTGATCATCAAGTGTGCATCACTTCTTCTGTTCTGCCAAGACTTCTTGTTTGAATTTAATGGACACAGTCTTAGAAACATTACAGAATAAAAGGCCAGATATCTTCAGTCCTTTCGTGATTAAATGCACATTAGCAAATCTGTCTTGTCCTGATTCACTGTTGAAAGCATGAGCAGAGGCTAGAAGTATCACCTGGATTGTTGCAAAATGTTTAGAAGCAGTGGCCCCTCTCTGCTTTTATTCATTTCTCCCTCATCATGGTTTAAGTATAAAGCACTGTGAATGAAAGCAGTTGTCAGGGTTAGCTGCAGGGGTGTGGGTGTTGTTTTATTTTTTTTGAGAGTGGAGGTAGTTTTAAATGTATGGGCTCCTTTTCCCCCTTCTATGGTGATCTAATTGCATTGGTTAAAGGCAGCTAACCAGTTCTTCTTTAGAATACAACCTCTAACCAAGTCTAACTTTATCTAGAATCTGTAGATGGAACAAGCTTGATTGTTTGAACCAAAATGGTAACATTAAATAAACATCACCCCTGACTAATAACATTGTTACTTTGCTGTCAAGTGTAGAATCCTCCCTTTAAGAAAAATCCTGTGACCATTTTGTACGGCTTGTCTGGAAATTTCTGTAACTCTTATGTTTTAGTAAATTATTTTTTGTTATTCTAAAAATAAAATAAAAACCACTAGAAGCAGAAAAAATAATTTTTGGTGTTAGAAGTTAGGACGCTGGTTGTTCTAGGGGAGAAAAGTGGGCACAGGAGATGAGGGGGTGAGTGGGTTACTGGTGTGCTGTCGTTGTTGGTAGGTGCCACCGAGTGGGTTCCTACTCACAACGACCCTATGGAGAACAGAACGAAACACTGCCCGGTCCTGCACCATCCTCACAATCATTGCTTTGTTTGAGCCCACTGTTGCAGCCACTGTGTCAATCCATCTCACTGAGGGTCTTCTTTCTCGCTGACGTTCTACTTTACCAAACATGATGTCTGTCTCCAGGGACTGGTCCCTCCTGATAACGTGTCCAAAGTACATTAGACTAAGTCTCGCCATTCTCACCGCCAAGGAACACTCTGGCTGTATTTCTTCCAAGATAGACTTGTTCATTCTTCCGGCAGCCCATGGTATATTCAATATACCTCGCCAAAACCATAATTCAAAGGCATCAATTCTTCTTCTGTCTTCCTTATTCACTGTCCAGCTTTCACATGCATATGAGGTGACTGAAAATACCATGACTTGGGTCAGGCACACCTTAGTCCTCAAAGTGACATCTTTGTTTTTCAACACACTTAAAAGAGGTCTTTTGCAGCAGATTTGCCCAATGCCAATACTTTGTTTGATTTCCTGACTGCTGCTTCCATGGGCGTTGACTGTGGATCCAAGGAAAATGAAATCCCTGACAACTTCAATATATTCTCCGTTTATTATGATGTTGCTTATTGGTCCCATTGTGAGAATTGTTGTTTTATGTTGAGGTGTAATCCATACTGAAGGCTGTAGTCTTTCATCTTCATCAGTAAGGGCTTCAAGTCCTCTTCGCTTTCAGCAAGCAAGGTTGTGTCATCTGTATAACGCATGTCATTAAAGAGTCTTCCACCCATCCTGACACCATGTTCTTCTTCATACAGCGCAGCTTCTCAATTATCTGCTCAGCATACAGATTGAATAGGTGTGGTAAAAGGATACAACCATGACACACATCTTTTCCTGATTTTAAACCATGCAGTACCCCTTTGTTCTGTTCAAACAACTGCCTCTTGGCGTATGTACAGGTTCCACATGAGCACAGTTAAGTGTTCTAGAATTCTCATTCTTTGCAATGTTATCCATAATTTGTTATAATCCACACAGTCAAATGCCTTTGCATAGTCAATAAAACACAGGTAAACATCTTTCTGGCATTCTCTGCTTCCAACCAAGATCCATCTGACAATGATATCCCTGGTTCCACATCCTCTTCTGAAGCTGGCTTGAATTTTTGGTAGTTTCCTGTCGATGTACTGCTGCAACCATCTTTGAATCATCTTCAGGAAAATTTCACTTTCATGTGATATTAATGATACTGTTTGAAAATTTCTGCATTCTATTGGATCACTTTTCTTTAGAATGAGTACAAATATAAATCTGTTCGTCAGTTGGCCAGGTAACTGCCTTCCAATTTCTCGGCATAGATGAGCGAGCACCTCCAGCACTGCACGTGTTTGTTGAAACATCTCAATTGGTATTCCGTCAATTCCTGGAGCCCTGTTTTTTAGCAATGCCTTCTGCGCAGCTTGGACTTCTTCAATCAATATCATCAGTTCTTGATCATAAGCTACCTCCTGAAATGCTGCTGGCAATGTTCTATTCCTTGGCTTGGGTGGGTGTTATACAAGCGTTTTCAGTTTGAGTTAATTTGCTGAACTACATGTACACTTGTGATTTGTTCACCTTGTTGTCTGTATATTTTATTAAAAAGCTTAATAGAAGTGCTGGACAATAAACTAAGGAAATCTTCCAAAAAGACAAAGAGATGGAAAAACGAGTGATAAGATGACGTCCAAAATGTACAGTATCTCAATAATATGCATTCTAGAAAGAGAAAAAGAAGGGAAGGAAAACATTCAAGAAATAATTTAAGAAAATTGTCCAAAACTAAAGGCCATGAATTTCCAAATGAATTGAAAGGGCCCACCAAGTGCCCACAATGGATGAATACAGACACACACATCTAGGCAAATTTCATCATCAGAGATAAAAAGATCTTACAGGTTTCTAGGAGAAAAAAAAAAAGGTCTCATACAAAGGGTCAGACATCACAATGGCTTTGTACTTCTCAGTAGTGACATTAGAAGCTGAAAGGCATGTGGCAATGTGTTTAAAATTAGGGGGAAAGTATTTGCAACTTAGAAGTCTATACTTCACCAAACTATGAGTCTGTAAAGACAGAATAGCGATATTCTTATATATGTAAGATCTCAAAAAACTTATATCCCATTACTCTTTCTTAGGGATATTACTGGAGGGGGCGGGGCCAAGATGGCGGAGTAGTCAGATGCTTCCGGTGGACCCTCTTACAACAAAGACCCAAAAAAACAAGCGATTGGATTATATACGGCAATCTGGGAGCCCTGAACATCAAAAGCAGAGTTGAAGAACCGGACTGACTGGCAGGGAGAGGGAGAGATGGTTCACAAGCAGTGAGGAGTTGCCAGATCTGACCTGGCGAGAGCCTGAGCCCTTCAGGCGTGATAAGGTCAGGGGTGAACGGTGAGGCAGGCAAGCAGCCCGGTTCGGGACACGTGTTTTCCACACCAGGAGAGACCCAGCACCAGAGACTCTACACTGCCAACCAGAACCAGTGAGAAGCAGCCCTCGACAAAAGATATGTACTTGCGTACAGCTTACTGCACAGATCAAAAACACCTCCCTTAGGGAAAAACTTCTCTCCCATTTACCTCCCTGCTCCCTGCTCTGCACTGGGTCCCGGACAGGCTTCAGTAATTGCCGAGTCCCCTGGGCCGGAAGCAGAATCCGTCACACGCCTGGAACCATTCTCTCTGCCTTGGAGAGAAAACAAAATAACAAACGGGGAAAAATAAACTGCTGGCTCCCCTAAGCCAGGAACCCAGGGTAGGCACAGCTCCTTTGCCTAGGCACAGGCATAAGGGATCCACAGACTTTGAGCACCTTTCCCCCTGCATAGACTTGTGTGGGCCCATCTCGACAGTGTAGGCCCTCATTACCGCAGTACAACAGGGTATATACCTGAAGTCTTACTTCAACTGTTTCAGCTGTGAAGTGGCAGGTTCTTGGCATTTGACACTGCTCTGCCCATTTCATTAAGCAGGGTCTTCACCTACCCACATCAGGGGCCTGAGGACTGGGGATTCCACCCACACCACCTAGCCGCCTGCAAGAGGTGCTCCCCAGTCATTACAGCCAACAGCATTAGGTGCTCACAGTCTGGCTGAAAAACCCACCCAAAGACGCGCTCTAGGGAACAGGGACACGCCTTCTTCCTGGACACTTGGGGGTGGCCATTAGCTCCCTGCCTTGCTCAGAGTGTGTCCCCCTGCTGCAGCCACATGCCTGTGCCTACACCAATCACCATGCCTGTCCAGGACTGCAGGTGAGAGCCTACACCACACACTTGGTGCTATCTACCTGGGCACCTGAGCTGAATCCATACAGGAGGAGTGCGCAGACTCCTGAGCTCACATTATCTAGTAACAGATCCAACCACCTGGTGACAGGACATTAGAGCTTCAAAGGTGCCAATAATCAAACTAGCTCATACGAGCAGCCTATTTGGGCATATCAAAACAAAACAAGAGGCTAGGACATAGTAAGCAAACATAAAATAAATAAATAACTTATTGATGGTTTGGAGACAACAGTCAATATCAAATCACATAAAGAGGGGGGGACCTCATACCACCAAGAAAGCCATGCCAGGAGCAGAGCGTGTCCTTTGGACCCGGGGTC
This sequence comes from Trichechus manatus latirostris, assembly GCF_000243295.1. NCBI lineage: Eukaryota > Metazoa > Chordata > Mammalia > Sirenia > Trichechidae > Trichechus > Trichechus manatus. The sequence goes on from NW_004443942.1 coordinate 1,271,361, forward strand.
CCTGTGCAGAGAAGCTCCTAGTCTGGGGGAACAATGATGAGAAGGCTGACAAAAGCCTTCCCCTGGAGCTGACACCCTGAATTTGGACTTTTAGTCTACTGTACTGTAAGGAAATAAACTTCTCTTTGTTAAAACCATCCACTTGTGGTATTTCCGTTATAGCAGCACTATATGACTAAGACAGAATGCAATAGAGGAAATTAAAAAGAGTAGAGAAGAGCATAATAACAAATTTAACAGGCTGCAAGAATCCATAGACAGACAACAATCAGAAATCCAGAAGATGAACAATAAAATTTCAGAATTAGACAACTCAATAGAAGATCAGAGGAGCAGAATTGAGGCAATGAAGTCAGAATTAGTGAGACTGAAGATAAAGCACTTGACACCAACTTATCTGAGGAAAAATCAGATAAAAGGATTTTAAAAAATGAAGAAACCCTAAGAATTATGTGGGACTCTATCAAGAGGAATAACCTACGAGTGATTGGAGTACCAGAACGGGGGGGATAACAGAAAATATAGACTGAATTGAAGATTTGTTGGCAGAAAACTTCCCTGATATCTTGAAAGATGACAAGATATCTATCCAAGATGCTTATCGAACTCCACATAAGGTACATCCCAAAAGAAAGTCACCAAGACATATTATAATCAAACTTGCCAAAACCAAAGATAAACAGAGAATTTTAAGAGCGGCTAGGGATAAACAAAAAGTCATCTACAAAGGAGAGTCAGTAAGAATAAACTCGGACTACTCAGCAGAAACCATGCAGGCAAGAAGGCAATGGGATGACATATATAAAGCCTTGAAGGAATATTACTGGAAGATAAGCTCCACTAATACAAGGGAATAAACTAAGAAAAAGGAAGGCATGGGATTCTGGAAAAAGAATATTCTATACTGGAGCATACAGCGAAGGGAACTGCTGTATAGTAGGATGCCATGAAACCCAGGATGAGAGGGCAAGGAGTGTCCAGGGTGACAGCAAGCACTGGGCAGAGGGGGTAATCAGTCCAGCCTGGAGCAGGTAAATGCCAATGCCCTCCCCCAACAATGCTGAGAATTTCCAGGTGCTTAGTCCTCAGGTTCACTTCCATTTCCTGTTCCTGCTGCTCTCCATTTCCTCGGCATCCTGCTTTCTGTAGCTGTTCCCTTCTCTCTCTCCCTAATTAACCCAAATATGGACACTGACCCTTTTCCTTTGTTTCCCCAAAGAATATCTTATGTGAGGCACTTCCGAGGGGGTTATAGCTCTACACAACACTGTACACAACTTAAAATCAAAAGGAGCACCCCTGTTCCTACTTGTCCTGGCTGACTCTGCTTCTGGGAGATTCTCACTGGACCTTTCTTGTTCTCAGACCCCTGCCTCTCACCAGGTAGTTGGGTCCCTATCTGAATGTCCTCATTTTTGTCCCCCCATCTGCCCCTATATCCCACTCTGTCCTCTGGGTCCTTACCTGCCACCAAACTACCATACCCTTGATTTCCTTCATTTTCTTATGCATAGTATGAGGCCTTCCTTGTGGAATCTACATCTTTATTTACTTTTTTCCCATACAAAAATTTATACATACATTGTTATGTGAATCTAATTGCTCTCCACATACTGGGACAGCACACTCCTCCTTTCCACCCCTGATTCCCCATATCCATTCAACCTTCAACCAGCTCCTAACCCTCTCTGCCTTCCCATCTCACCTCTGGACAAAAGCTGCCCATTTAGTCTTTTATATCTACTTGAACTAAAAGGTACACTCCTCATGAGTATCACTTTATGTCCCACAGTCCAGTCCAATCCCTGTCTGAAGAGTTGGCCTCGGAAATTTAGTTCCGGGCTGATACAGAATCCAGGGGCCATGCTTTCTGGGGTTCCTCCAGTCTCAGTCAGACCATTAAGTCTGGTCTTCTTACTAGAATTTGAGTTCTGCACCCCACCTTCCTCCTGCTCCATCCGGGACTCTCTGCTGTGTTCCCTGTCAGGGCAGTCATTCGTGGTAGCCAGGCACCATCTAGTTCTTCTGGTCTCAGGCTGATGAAGTCTCTGGTTTATGTGGCCCTTTCTGTCTCTTGGCTAATCCTTTCTTTGTGTCTATGGTGTTCTTCATTCTCCTTTACTCCAGGTGGTTGGGACCAATTGATGCATCTTAGATGGCCGCTTGCAAGCTTTTAAGACCCCAGAAACCACTCACCAAAGTAGGATGCAGAACATTTTCTTAATAACCTTTGTTATGCCAACTGACCTAGATGTCCCCTGAAAGCATGGTCCCCAGAGCCTTACCCCTGCTACTCTGTTCCTCAAAGTGTTTGACTGTATTCAGGAAACTTCTTAGCTTTGGTTTAGTCCAGTTATGGGAATCTACATTTCTAAGTAGGAAAATCTTGACCTTTCATATCCAAATAATCATCAAGAAACCTTTGAGAGCCATCTCCCCCAACTTGCACAAGCAGCTAGTCAGTTCTTCTGTTGATCTTCCCATTACATGTGTAATGACTACACATTGCTTTTGTAATTAAATTTTCAGTAAGAGAGGCAGCATAGAAATCAAGAGTTGGTTGTAAATGTCAAATCCTGTGACTCTGGTAATTACCCACAAGCTCCTGCCTCATACCAGACTGAGGGAATGTTTGTTAAGACTGTGTGGGGTGGGAGAGGCCAGGGCAGGCCCAGTGTGGGAAGGTCAGCAACAGGACTCCAAGAAGACATGTGACCAATGAGAACAAGATGAGAGCCATGCCCCAGGTGACCATGATGTCATCCTCTTTCCTCTCTATTAATATTACCCACCCAGGTCTGGCATGGGAGCGGCCCCTTCCCCCAGGGAGCTTTCCCTGAGAGCCCTCTCCCGCACCACCTCTGCTATTTATCAACTGTATGGCCAGTTATTCACCTCTCCATGGCTCAGTTTTCTCATCTACAAAATGAGGATAATAATACTTCTAAAAATCAAATGAGAAACACTTGTAAAGTACTTGGAAGAGTACTTGGCTCAAAGTTAGTACTCAATAATGTTAGCAATCATCACCATCATTCTTATCACTATGTCCAAGGACTCTGTCCTTGATCAACATATGGCCTTGTGTGGGAGACAGCATGGTAGAGCACCTGTGTCTCTGTTCTCATCACAGCCAGCATAGCTGTGTTCTGTGTTTTTAGTTCTCAGTTGTAACATCACTAAGATCAGCAACATTTTTTGAAAAATGGAGCATAAAGACTCAAATAGCTGCCTGGCTCATGGCTGCCTATACGGGTGGGGAAGGCATTGCTCACCTCCTAAGGCCGGACGATCAGGAACCAGGAGTTTGAACTGAGACAGAAAGTAACACACAGTTTGGTCCAGGGAAACCCTTGGCCCAGCTATGGGGTCAGAAGCAGCCTAGAGACCTGGCCCATGAAACTGAAGCAATCGATACCATGCTCTGGGCAATTAATCCTGCAGTTCTGAGGTTGCTGCAACTCTTCGGCTTGTTAAAGGTCAGACCCTATAATAAATCTCCAAGTTGAGATCACTGCAAACCCAGCCTGAGGGCCAGGGCAGAAGTGCTCAGGGCCTGCCCCACCCTGGAAGAAATAGCAGGCTTTATTCTCAGAGTTAGGGGAAGGCAGGAAGGAACCTTGCGTTTCATGGATTCTCTTAAGTGTACCCAGTCAGCCCCACCTCCCTCAGAAATAGTATGAGTAAAGGAAGTTCAAAACAGGTCCAGGATGTACCCACAGGTAGGTATGAACATGGACATGCAACCTACTGGACACATTTAGCTTGGCTAAAACCACAAGTTTGTGTAGTGAACTGAAGCATAGACTTATATACCCCTAAGACCTAGGTGACAGCCTTTACAACTCCTCTTCCTCACCCCATATCCCATCCATCACCAGGTCCTGTTAGTGTTGCATTGGAAACTCTAGAATCCATTCCTTTCCCTCCAACTCCACTACCAGCCTAAGCTGCTCTCCTCTCCTCTTTGGCCCCTAACTGGGATGCTCACATCCTTTCTGTCACCCTTCAATCCATGCTTCACACAGGTGTATGAGAGCGAGCTTCAAAACACAAATCTAAACATGTACCCACCTCCTGGAAACTCTTCCATCACTTCTCAGGGCTGTAAGGGTAAAGACAAAACTCTCACCTGGTCTCTATGGCCTTGCACAGTTGGGTTCCAGCTGTTGCTTGGCCTCATTCCCACCACACTCTCCATCATCCTCTGCTCCAGCAGTACATACCTACCAGCTTTTGGTCCCTGTGTGCTCCATGCTCCTTCCCACCACAGGCTCTTGGGGTAAGGTTGCTCCCTCTGCCTAGAACATTCTTCCCTTTCCCTCTGCCCAGTTAACTTCTATTCAATCTCAGTGAGACCCTCCCTGACCTGTAGGTCAAATCCCCTCATTTATATGCTTCAGCTACAAACAGAAGTAAGAATAGAGGAGCAGGAGGCAGAGGATCGTTGCCTCAACAGACCCCTTCTGCAATTCTCAGACCTGAACAATTTTTAGATCCAGTACCCACTGACCAAAAAAGAAGCTAGTCCCCAGGAAAATTAATCCTGTGACACGTATGTACTGTAATGATTCCTCTAGGATTCTAGGAATCACCTCGGGCTATTTACCCACGCGAATGTACACTGTGGAAAGGGGGAAATGCCTAGACATTTTGAGGACTAATGGACACAGGGTCTGAGTTGATGTGAATACAGAGACCCAAGCATTATCGTGGCCCCCATTAGAGTGGGGACTTCTGGTTTGGGTCACACCCCCAGGTAAGCCATCAAGACCTGCTGAGGTGATAGCTAACAGTAAGAGAATTTAAAATAGCATAGAAGGGAGAAACCAAGTACCAATTACGCTCCCAAGATTAACTGCATTGATAGGAATTGTCATTTATCCCTCAAAGTTCCCTCTTCTAAGTTTTATCTCAAGAAACCATGGAGATAAACTTAGAAGAGTTGTTCCTCCAACATTCATGGAAAAGGGGATCTGCTTCTGAGGGGATCCAAACTGACAGAAATGGCTATATGATCTATCAAAGATAGCGTACAACCATAAAAAATAAAATAAAATGGGGGCATAGATGGAAAAATGGGATAGCACATAAAAAAACTTTAACTGTTTTCCATAATCATAATTGGTGGTATAAATATTAGTATTGTTACTCTAAGCCTGCTGTGTGTGTGATGTGGGATAAAGCAAATGGCTAATTGTAGGATATTCTAATTCTACCAATGACTCTGCCCTTGAAAATCCTCATTCTCCTTATGGAAAACTGGAAATGACATAAGAAGTAAAAATCCTATAATCCTGAATTTGAAATATCAGTATAAAATCATGGGGCAGACATGCACACACATATACATAGATTTATTTAAATATGTAAATATGGAGCCCTGGTGGGGCAGTGGTTAAGAGATTGGCTGCTAACCAAAAGATCAGCACTTTGAATTCACCAGCCACTCCCTGGAAACCCTATGGGGCAGTTCTACTCTGTCCTATAGGGTCGCTATGAATCGGAATCGACTCCATGGCAATGGGTTTGGTTTGGGGTTTGGGGTTTTAAATATATGTAATTCCTAGAACTTTACTGTGTATTGTTAAACATATATATCATTATCTTTAAATAAATATATAAAACAAACACAAATGTTTTATTTAAATATAATCCAAGCTCTGTTTACTGAATAGGCCTAGAAATAATGACCAACTCAGTAGCAATGAGCATCTCTAATGCCCAATCATGCTCTTGAAATACCATTTCCCATTTATAAAAACTAGGGCTTCTTGGAGAAATTGCTGATTCCAAGTCTAGGGAAGAAAATGTGCATGATGAACCTGGAACATCTTGGAACACCAGAAAGCCAAGAAAATATCTAAAACCACTGGGGTCATATCAAAATAATTCAAGAGCCAACTTGAAGAAGCTCCCAATGGCCAAAGATGAGACAATGAAGATAACAACTGCAATGGAGTGAAACCCATCAAATACATTTAAATTAATGAGTTCATAATATACATTTTAAAAAAACAAAATCTACTTACCTTCTGAGGATGACAGAGAAGCAGTTCAATTTTCTTAAAATCTGGGTTAATAAAATGAAAGAACTAAACATTTGTCTTCCCTTTCCTATACAAACTCTACTGAAAAATCAAACAGTAGATGAGGGGAAGCATGTCCTTATAAAATTATCCCATGTAGTAAATGAAAACAAAATAATAGCATACTCCTCTGTTGCAACCCCAAGTGAATTACTGGACATAGGCACTGAGTATCAATGGCTGCTAACATCAGAAAAATTGAAAACCAGACATTATGGGCCTCTTGGTGAGTGAACACACATCTTAGGCTGGGTTCTCTATAGAAGAAAACCAATAAAGTATATAAACATATATTGAGAGAGACTTATATTACGGAAATGGTTAACACGGTTGTAGAGTTCATGCATCAGGCTGGAGGCTTCTCCTGATTCACATAGCCGCAGGGGCTGGCAAACCCAAGACTGGCAAGTAGACAGCAGAGCTCTGGCTCACAGCCTGCGAAGACCGACAAATCCCAAGATCGGCAGGCAAGACAGCAGGTAAGCTGCTAGCTCAAGTCCCAAGAACCGGAGGTCAGATGAACAGGAGCTAGCTGCAGGATCCAAAGCGAGCAAAAGCCCATGAGCCTTGCCAAAAAGTCTACCTACACTGGATGCAGGCCACCCCCCCTGAGGAAACTCCCTTTCAACGGATTGGCTCCTCACAGCAGATCCCATCATGGAGATGATCACATTATATCAAACCTCACCATGGAAGTGATCACATCATTATACAACTGTCAAACTACACCATAACTGCCAAACCACTGAGAATCATGGCCCAGCCAAGCTGACACACAATCTTAACGATCACAACACACCACCACCTAGTCTCACGAGAAGATCAAACCTGAGGCAAATGAAGTCTCTAGATTAAGCTACTGATTTAAAGGAAATACAGAGGATAAAGGAGCAGGTTGAACTGCAATACAAACATGAAATTAGCAAAATCTAGACTGTGAGAAACTACAGATCAAACAGTGTAGGTTCTTAACAGATAAACTGTAAGGAAAAGAAGGGAATGGCGTAGAATCTTTAGATTAAAAGAAACTTAAAAGATGTATCAAGTTTTTTTTTTTTTTTAAAAACAAAACAGTAAGACTAAACTGTAATGCCTGAGAATGTACACTTGGGTGACAGCAATAAAGAAACTCAAGGAAGTCCTTACTATAAATGTCAGAAGTTGGAAGAAGGGCTGCAGGTGGGATTGGGATGTGTAACATGGAGGACTCCTGCGTAGGCTGGTAAAGCTCTCTTTTTACCTAGGTGGTAGTTACAAGGGTGCTCGACTTATAATACTGAGTTCATTTTTCTGCTGGTTTATTTACCAATCCCTGCAATTTCAGAGTCTGGTAAACAGTGAATTAGAGAATGTGTAGAAAACGACGCAGAAACCGAGACAGGCAGGGCTTGCTGAGCAAACTGAATGTACTTGATTTACCAAGTTGCTGGAGAGGCCTGACTGGGCCCTACACAGAAGAATGTGTTTGACTCAAGTGTCATTTAAATACTGAGCTACTGGATATGTCTGTTCTCTACATCACACATAATTCCAAAAAGGATTTGCACCGAAGTATAAAACACAGTAGAAAGTGAGACACTCACAGCAGACTCAAAGCTGTTAGGAGGAGTAGAGAAAGAGATGGTCCCAGGTGAGCTCTGATTTAGAAAACATGACTCTCACACCCACTTTCTCAGCAACATCCGCTGGGAAGGGGGTTGCACATCTACTACTTTGGCTGACCAGGGCCACCAAGGCCCTCCACCAAAGCTTATAACCAAGTGCTGGGTGCTGTACGTCACCATGCAGAACCATGATCCACTGGACAGTTGTACAAGTTAGACCCATCACCACATACGGGAACAGCCATTTAACTCCAAAGAAACTGCCTTGAGCATTGGCTCAGGTACCTAAAGCTACAAGTAGGTAAAGGAGGGGAGGTACTCCCAGGTTACCTAACTGGGACGTACGGCCCCCGCCACGGGGTGGGTCTGCCGAGTGGAAGACCACACCCTTTGGTTACCCACACATGTTGTCAGTGACTTGTTCAGGCAGGAGTCTCTAGGCTGCAATTGAGGACATGGTAGTATCCAGCACTCACCTCCATGATGCACTGCCTGGCAGTTGTGGTCTGACCATGGGTTTTCCATTCAGACAAGGACGGCCCAGAGCAGCAGTACCATTCTTCATGGTATGTAAGTGTGTACTAGGAATGTTACACATTAGTGACATGGCTCTAGTTTTCGTGCTGAAGCAGCGTTTCTTCATTCATTGAATCTGTGTGCTAATCACCAACAATGTTCAAGGCCCTGGGATACATGTCAGTCCTTTTCTGTCTCCCACCTTGTGAATGTAGGGCTCACAGTTCAGCGTCCCTCCCCCATCTCAGACTACACTAGCACTAGACTTCTCCAAGCTTCCCAATCTGGCAGGCACTTTCTTACCTCCACTCCTTTGCTTGTACTGTTCTCTCTGCATGCGATGTCCACTCCTGTGACAATCCTCCAGTCTGACTCATCATAGCCAATACCTCCCCTGGTGGCATACTGCCCTATAGCACTTACCTCTGAATCCTGGAAGGCAGGAGGCCTGGGTCTCAGTCATTTCCATATACAAGGAACCAGCGTACTTACTACACACCTAACACTGTTATGGATAATAGACAGATAAAACAGTTGTCAATTTTGACTCATGGTGATAGTCGTTTAGTCCTCAAAGCAACTCCATGATGCAGGCAGTATTATCATTCCATTTTATAGATGAGTAGATCTAGGTTCAGGAAAGTTATGTAGCTTGCCCTAGGCCACGACAGCAGAGAAAGGATTCAACCAAAGGACTTTGGCTCCATAGTGTGTGATCTTAACCACTGCCAATGAATTAATTTATTCTACAGACACTTACTGGGTACCTACTATATGTCACACACCACTGAGTGAACAAAGTGAATCAAGTCCTTCCTTCATAAAACTTACATTTAGAGTTAACAAATAATTAGTAAAACGGTTGTAGGTATTAGGAAGAAAAATAAAGTAGAATAAGGGGATAAAAATTAACTACTGGGACCTGTTTCTATTTTAGGGTGGTCAAGGCAGGTTTCTCTGACAACATCTGAGCAGAGACCTGAATCAACTGACGCAGTAGTTGTCAATGGAAAAGCCACAGGCTTTGGGTGAGACAGTTCTGGTAACTGCAAAATACTTACTGACCAATCAAAACTAAAACGAGATATCATCTCACCCCAACAAGGCTAGCATTAATCCAAAAAACACAAAATAATAAATGCTGGAGAGGTTGTGGAGAGATGGAACACTTATACACTGTTGGTGGAAATGTAAAATGGTACAACCACTTCGGAAATCGATTTGGCACTTCCTTAAAAAGCTAGAAAAAGAAATACCATACTATCCAGCTATCCCGCTCCTTGGAATATATGCTAGAGAAATAAGAGCTGTCACACGAATAGATATATGCACACCCATGTTCACTGCAGCACTGTTCACAATAGCAAAAAGATGGAAACAACCTAGGTGCCCATCAACAGATGAATGGATAAACAAATTATGGTATATCTACACGATGGAATACTATGCAACGATAAAGAACAACAATGAAGCCATGAAACATAACGTGGAGGAAGCTGGAGGGCATTATGCTGAGTGAATTTAGTCAGTCACATAAGGACAAATATTGTATAAGACCACTATTATAAGAACTCAGGAAAAGGTTTAAACACAGAAGAAAACATTCTTTGATGGTGTCTTAAGCTGGGTTCTCTGGAGAAGCAAAACCAGTAAAGTGTATAAATATATACATAGAGAGAGATTATATCAAGCAAACAGCTCACGCAATTGTAGAGGCTAGAACATCCCAAGTCCGTGGATCAGGGTAGAGGCCTCTCCCAAGTCACACAGCTGCAGAAGCTGGCAAGCCCAAGATCAGAAGGTCAGAGAGCAGGGCTCCCACTCACAGGCTCTGCAGACCAAAGAATCCCAGGTTCGGCAGATAAGCTGACAGCTTAAGTCCCAAGAACGGGAGATGAGACGACAGGAAGCAGCCGCAGGATCCAGAGAGAGCAAAAAGCCAGAACGTCTGCTTATATACAGATCCAGGCCACACCCCCAAGGAGACTCTCTTTCATCTGATTGGCTACTCACAGTATATTCAGTCATGGGAGTGATTACATTAAAACACAGAGAATCATGGCCCAGCCAAGCTGACACACAATCTTAACCATCACAGATGGTTACAAGGGTGGGGAGGGAGGGTAAGGGTTATTTACTAACCAGATAGTAGATAAGAATTATCTTAGGTGAAGGGAAGGACAGCACACACTACAGGGAAAGTCAGCACAACTGGACTAAACCAAAGCTAAGAAGTTTTCTGAATACAATCAAACACTTTCAGGGACAGAGTAGCACAGTAGGGGTCTGGGGACCATGCTTTCAAGGGGACATCTAGGTCAACTGGCATAACAAAGCTTATTAATAAAATGTTCTACATCCTACTTTGGTGAGTGGCATCTGGGGTCTTAAAAGCTTGCAAGCAGCCATCTAAGATGCATCAATTGGTCCCAACCACCTGGAGTAAAGGAGAATGAAAAACACCAAAGACACAAGGAAAGTAGTAGCCCAACAGACAGAAAGAGCC
>NW_004443942.1:1282175-1329863 GCF_000243295.1 Trichechus manatus latirostris
ATGACTGCCCTGACAGGGAACACAACAGAGAGTCCCAGATGGAGCAGGAGAAGGGTGGGGTGCAGAACTCAAATTCTAGTAAGACGACCAGACTTAATGGTCTGACTGAGACTGGAGGAACCCCAGAAAGCATGGCCCCTGGATTCTCTATCAGCCCAGAACTGCAACAATTTCCGAGGCCAACTCTTCAGACAGGGATTGGACTGGACTGTGGGACATAAAGTGATACTAGTGAAGAGTGTGCCTCTTAGTTCAAGTAGATACAAGAGACTAAATGGGCAGCTTCTGTCCAGAGGTGAGATGGGAAGGCAGAGAGGGTTAGGAGCTGGTTGAATGGACATGGGGAATCACAGGTGGAAAGGAGGAATGTGCTGTCACAGTATGGAGGCAGCAATTAGAGTCACTAACTACGTATAAATTTTTTTATAGGAAAAAATGAAAATACTTACTGACCATGTGGCCTTGGGCAAGTGACTAAACTTCTCTGAGCCTCAACTTCCTCACCTATAAACCAAGGATAATCTATACCTGCCTTCAAAGTTGTAAGGAAAAGGGAGAGATGCATATGTAAAGCACCTGTCTTTGGGTAAACTCAGGCCTAAGCCCACAATATACATAAATACTGCTGAGTTTGATGCTCCCAGACAGGAAACCCCCTTCTTGCTCCAAGGGTGCTGCCCATCTCCCCCTACACTCCCTCTTCCATATCCCAAAAACTGAAGACCCCCAGCCTTCAGGCAGCTGGCTGAAGCGTGGCCCACTTATGCCCCTGCACGCAGGATGTTGCACTGCAGCTGTCCTGGAGCCGCCTGTCCCTTTCCTCCTCATCTCTTCAAAAAGTCTTAACTGGGCACTCACCACCTGACAGGCATCAGGAATCCAGATGAACAAGAGATCCTTTCTGTCCTCTAGGAGCTCACAGTCTAGGGAGCAGGCCCAACATGAAAGCGGACAATGACAACTCACACAGGAGGTGCCAACATCTAAAAAACTATAGGAACACAATGAGGAAATGATTAACTCTGTCCAGGGGTAACTAGGGAAGTCTTCACAGCTGGTGACTCCTAAGGTAAACCTTCAACAATGAACAGGAAGTGGATGAGAAGAGGGAACTTCAGGCAGTGGGAACAGCACATGCATAATCAGGGAAGCACAAGACACTGGTTTGAGGTGCTCTACTTGGTCATCTTATACTTCTGGAGCTCTTGCCAAAGCAGCTTGGTTGAATAAAACTGAAGGAAGTTGGTTCCCAGGACCCTCTTAAAGGTCTACCTATCATCTGCCAGCCCCAGAAAAGCAAACCCATCCCTTGAGAAAGAGCTTCACCCACAACACTGCAGCAGAAACAGGGTCTCATGTATCCTATGTTTCCACACCTGGTCCCCCTACCCCCTCAAGAAATGGCCCATCCTGTCTTGGTCAAGTAGAAATCTTTGCAACCTTGTCGAGGTCTTTCTCCTGTGCCTCAGCCTCCTCCTCTGTGGAGTGGGGAAATAACCCTTGTCAAGATCTCTCTCAAATAACCATCTGAGTTAACAGCTACAAAAGCTCCTAATGCTGCAGTGAGAAGCACCCAAAAGACACCAGGCCCTCGGGGCATCCTGGGCAGCCCACAAGCAGTCCTCTCAGAGGGACCACACTGCACCTTCTGCCACCCACTGCTCAAAAACTCCCATAAAAGTCAGTGACCCATGTTGTTTTGTTTCAGGTGTTTTATTAAGTGGGCCATAATGTAGCTGGTTTCTAAGCTGCAGAACAACATAAATTTAACAATAATAACATAGCCAGTTAGACTGTGACAAGCTTTCCCTTCCCTTAAAAAAAGAAAGGAAAAAAAAAAAAAAAAGACTTACACAATGACAGGTTAAATAAATAAAATGTAAAAAAAGAAGAAAAAAACCTGTTAAAACATGCTTACGTTTACTTCTGTGCAACTGTGTGCCAAGAGGAAACCCAATTTCTGCACGATGACATGTCCTGGCATGTCTCCTTCCCAAATAATACTGACAAAAAAAAAAGAAAAGATGTGGGACCGACTCATCAGTGCTTATTACAGGCACTACTAAAAATCCCTTTGACTGGAACTTGGGGCTTCCTGCTCAGCACACCTGTGTGTGGCCCATTAAAGCCAAATATCCATAATAATGTTAATATGAAAACATTAGTTTAAAAACTATGTGGAATGGCCTCATTGACACAACGGGGCAAGAAGGCAGAACTGCCCCGCACATGGCACCACAGGCTCAGTCCAGGGAGGCCGCAGGCTCCCATCACGCGGCCATGGCAAGGGAGGTCACCAGCTTCAAAATAAGCGGCACCAACCTCGTCTCCCTCTCCCCTATCATTCTTTCACATGAAAGTGTGTAAAAAGCAAATCAGGAAATAAACTCTAAAATAGATTATTTATTCCAAAAATCCTCTAGATTTCTTTTTACAGTGAGTGTACATCTCCTCTCTGTCTCCTGCAGAAATCGTGTTAAGTCCCTTTGGAAAGAAGGGTCAGAACTGCAGGGTGGGAGTCTTTCTTCGTCCTGCTGCTAGCTGGTGCTGGGAGGTCAGATGTCAATGCCCTTGACAAGGGATGTCTCCAGCGTGATGTTGAACTCCTGCAATGTCTGCAGCACGCGGATCAAGGAATTGACAAGCGTGTGGTCTTTGATGAGTGCGACATCCTCATACATGTGTGCAGTGATGGGGCAGTCAGCCAGCAGGGCAATCCAGTGGTGTAGAAGGTGGTCTCTGGCAGGGCAGGATTGGTCAGATGGGTCAGAAGGATAAGGAAAAGGGGAAAGAGGTGGTTAGTGCAAGACCAAGGGGGAAACCTGCTCTAACACTCCACTGCTCTAACTTAAGTCCGAAGCTGACGAAGTTGGTAGCTCCCTATACGCCCCCCTGCCCCACGCCAGCTTCCTTCCCTAAACAGGGTTTGACAAAGAGGCCCTACATGGCTTTAAATGGCTTTCACTGGGAGCTGCCCAGCCCCAGGGACACCAACTTAACCTGGTCCGAATTGGCCCTGTCATCTGTTCCCAGGCCTGCTCCTCCTCCTCCACAGACAACCCACCACCAACCCAAACACCAGGCTCCAGTCAGCACCACTTCCTCCATCTCAACACCTAATCTCTCCCAGAGATCACTCCTCCCTATAGCTACCACCACCTGGAATGATAATAACAATAGCTACTACACAGAACTTAGAACGTGCCAGGTACTATTATAAGAGATTTAATCCTCATGACAACTCTGTAATATGAGGAATAAGTGAACTCCTAAATGGCAGGGAACATGTTTTATTCAGCTCTATTCACATCACCTTCCATAAGGCCTGGCATATTCAAGCACTTACTGAAGAAATGACTAGATATACTCTGCTCTGAATTTTCACAACAGGGTTTTAATCCTTCCCACTGAAATGTGGCCTCTCCTCCCCCAGTTACACATACACTCTCATCCCCACACCCAAAGATCCCCACATGTGTACATGGTACACAAAGGAAATTAAGGGTGTCTAGGAAGTTCAAGGCTTTATCTGCCCATGGGTGCCTGGGCATTAGCCATTCCCCTTCTCCTGTACCACACTAGGCCTCCAGCACCACCTTAAAGGCTGGCTGCAGTACCTGGCTCCCAAGCACACCAGCATCTGAAACTTGCCATCCTTGCCAATGTTGCGGGGAGTATTGTTGATTGCAGTGATAAATCGGCAGAAGTTCCGGGCCCTTGTATGCCAGTTTTCCTCAGGAACAACATCATTCTGCTCCAATGTCTCATAATAGGTTTGTGCTTTTTCTATGAGGAAGAAAAGGCTTTGCCAGTGACAAAGGCTCTTGATCCAACCTGTCTCTGGTTGCCCTGAAGGCCACTTGTCATGGATCTCTCCAAGTCCATGCAGGTAACAAGAAGAACATCAGTGTTCTGATAATCACTGGTCACACTTCAAAATGATCTTTAAATTCCCTGTCCTTATTTTTTAATTTATGTGGCCCCTGATTGAAAGATGTTTCCCTAGTCAGATGATTTAAAAAAAAACTCTGAAGGTGAAGCAGGAAATTTCCCCAAGTGGGTGCAACACAAGGCCTGGGCTCCAATGCTATCAATAGGCCTTTCTGATCTACAAAGAGTATGTGTAAGGACTCAGGACTAAGCCCGTACTACCACACAGTAAATACCTAAAAAGAATCTTTTCTGTGTAATTCTCAGGAGGTAAGGGGTAAAGAGAGGAAGCTCTTCATTCCCTTTAAGAAAAACCAGAGCACACAAACAATACACCTGACTTGAGAATCACCTGATTTGGGTTCTGCATCTCAGATGCCAAGGCCAGCGGTCAGCACCCATGCTATGAATCCACCCATGTCTCTGCATTCTTATCCCACCCTCACACTCTAACCCAACTCACCCAGGAAATCCCAAATGAAGACATTTTTGAAGAGTCGAGGAGATTTAAATCCATGCTGGAAAGCCTGTTCCAGGGCCGAGACAAGTCCACACTCTCCACAGAGCAGCAGCGTCAGGCTGCCTCGCTAAAGGAAACAGGTGAAAGTGCCTGGCTCACCTCAGCAGAGCTGCCCTCCCACCGCAGCATCCCCAAACCCACAGCCCAGAGCTGGGAGGGCAGCAAAAGAAAGGCAGGGACCCTGTCTGTTCCCCCCAGCAGCACCTGGTACAGTGCCTGGCTCAGGACAGGCTCTCAGTAGATGGCTGTTGAATGAATGGATGAATTAACAGATGATGAATTTGGGTCACACACAAGGAGATTCCCCATCAGGAGGACAAAGCCAGTGTGGCTATTGTTCAGGGAGACCCAGGGAAATCCAGAAGAGGACAGGAATAGACACTGCTCACTAGGGGCCCAGGGACTCCACTGAGTCAACAGTGTGGAGGGAAAACAAGGCAACGTGCGGCAGGGGACCACAGTAGAAGGACTGCTTAATCTCAAACTGAGGCACACACTCCACAAAGCTGTGCTGTCCACGGCACACAGGCCTAGAAGAGCACAATAAGGTAACTGGAAAAACAAAGTTCTCCCCTCTTACTCAATAGAAGGCCCTGGGTTAGAGGGCAGGAAAACTCACCTCTTTCTCAGGCTTATGGAAGTGCTTCACAATGCCATTGACTGCCTCCCCAATGGACTCCTGGATCTGCCCAGTGTTCAGCTCTATGTAAAAATCAAGCAGACATCCCTAACCAATCTCAGAGACTAGCAGTGCTTAGCTGGCTAAGCAGAACATGAGGACACAGGAAGAACCCATGGAAGAGGGAGAGAGGCCTAGACCCTGGGAAACAGTGGCTCTTACCTACCCAGCTTTGCTGAGATAGGTTTTCCCAAAATCACGGGAAAAAAGCAAAATCCAATACCTTAGAGTTTTGTCTCCAAGAGATGCAGGTTTATTTCATTTCCTATTTTACCCTGGAATTTTTGGCAACCAAAAGAGGGTCAAGACTTGGCCATGAAGCCCAGGAATCAAGAAGGCCAGAAAATAGATCCCTCTCCTTTCTATGATCACACACAAATAGTACAAAGTACCCAGGCCAGACTTCACGAGCTGTCTCCTCTCCTTCCATGCCTCTAAAGAGGGAGTCCAACACCCCTACTGACTCATGAGAGGAGGGTGACAAATGCCTGAGACTGCTTTGTCAGCAGAGGTGGTTCCTGCGACAGCTGCACAGGCTGGAATCTGGGCTCCCTATCGGGGCTCAGAGAGAACTGCTCATTATCCAGGCTGTGTGGCAGAGGGCCCAGCCCCTCCTCCCACTTACTGGGCTTGTTGGGTGAGATGGTAACAAGCCTCCGGATGACGCTGGGGGACTGCTGCAGCGGCGGGGTCCGACATGGCCTCTCGTCCACCTCAGGCTGGGATGTGAGCAGCTCCCCAACCAGGACCCGCTCCAGGCTCCCGTCGTCCATGCCCTTCCCCAACCACCGGCCACATGGGAACCTGAAGGTCAGTCAATGGCCTGTCAGAGCTGCTAGCCCCTCCAGTGTCCTTTCCCTAAGGCTCTGAAACCAAGCTGGGGATCCCCTCAAGGTCCTGCTCAGCCAGTCTCACTGGGTGTCTTCAGGGAAGTCATCTGAGCGGCATGGATGGCAGAGCAATGCCATCTATCTTTGCTCAGAAAATCATCCTTCTATTTCTTTTCAGGTACATGAGGCAGAGACAGATAGGAAGTTGCTTAAGCCTACCACAACCTAAAGGGTCTACTTGAGAACGTCACATACCCAAGCACTGAAGACAGCCCCTGGTGGTGCACCCTGCCCCTTTCTTAAGGCATGGCTGAGGGAACACTTACTTGTAGGTATGTCCTGTGATCTCATTCCTGACCATCACATACTCCACCAGCCATTTAGCATACAGTCCAGCGTTATCATGGCCAATCTGGACAGTAGTGAGCTTCCCCAAGTTCTGGCACTATGGGAGAACAGCCAAATAGAAAAGATGCGGCAGGTCATGAAAATGGGAGAAGAGCGGCAACCCTCAGAGGCACAGATCTGATTGGCTTCTTGCAACCTAGCCTCTCAGCATCTAAAGGGACAGAGCTCATAGCTCCACCTACTGCCAAGGTGATGGTACAGCAGTGTGTCATCAGTTGGTCTATGGCTAAGAAAGATGCTGCTACCCAGAGGAAGAAAAGGACCTGGAAGTAGGAGTCTCTGTCAATACTTGGGCTCAGGAGCTGCAGGAACTCTTGGGGATTTCTCAACACACCATGGACAGGGAAGTATGCCAGTCCAAATGAGTAAATGCCTTCCAGCCAGCAACTGTTTAGACAGGGCAGGCTTCCCCCTCTTCGGGGTCAACCACTGGTTCCTGCCTCAGATGATCTCAGGAGAAACCAGCTGTGCTGACGCATAACACTATACAGAGCAAGGCCCCTATAAAATGCTACAGAAAGCTCCCCAAGGCAGGGTTACAAACTCAGATCTTGGAGTCTGGGGTTGTGGCCCCCAGATAACACATACCTCAAAGGTCATCTCTAACACATTCCTGGGAATCTGCAGGATCTGCGTCTCACCCAATTCTCCCGAAATGCAGATCCATGGGTTGGCAGTAAAGATGGAGCCCCCCAGCTTCTTGCTCGGTACAATCAGAATGTGGTATGGGATCACTGTTCAGAAAAAGCCACAAAGGCATTGAGGGGGATTAGGAATCACTCCCATATCCGATGGGGCCCTGACATGCTCCAAGTGTTTTGGCATGACTGTGGCTGCTGCTTCATCAGCCCCAACAGTGCAGTGCAGCAGCAGGTCCCCAAAACCAGTCCCTGGCTGGCTTAGAATATTAGCCAATCCCCCCTCAATCTCACTCCTCCCAAGGTTACCTCCCAAACATCAAAGACTCAAGCCCATCTGCAGGCTCAGAACTAAGGAAACCAGTTCCTTAAAAAATATCACTAACTCTGGACATTGTATTGAATTGCTTTTCAGAGGACTTTTCAGTCTATCTTCTCATTCTTAGGAGAGGCCACAACAGGTATTACAATCCCTCTCCAAGGCACAGAGACGGAAATAGTTTGCCTCAGGTCTCCTGAATTCCAGTCTAATGCTGCTTCTACTGAAGCCCACAGCCCTAGTTTCTGAAAGAAAAGATGGAGTGTCAGATAGAAACAAGTGCCCATGCTGCTGCGGCCGGTGAGTAACTAGCCAAACAACCAGCCACGGGGCAAACTTAGAAACCACCCCCCGCCCCTCCACTAGAGAATCCTAGCATTACAGTAAGATGAGGTTTGAAGGTCCTTAGACCACATGTAATTCTGTTCCTCACTCTGCAAATAAGGAGACCGAGGCCCACAGCAGGGGTGGGCTCTGTGCATGGACACATACTGAGTTAAGGCAGAGCAAGACCTGGACCCAAACCTCCCAATGTCATCTGGAGTACTTTCTGCTACTTCAGGAAGAACTGTTTTCCCCTTTGGCCTGTCTATAGCCTGTGATGCTGAGTGTTCCTCTCAGCCCAAGATAAAAGGGAGTTTCTTTACAGGTGTGCAAGGAGGGCAGTGAACTTTGCCACCCCACTCCATTCTACCTTCATCGTCTTAGACTCCCAGAGAAATGCCTAGGCCAACATTGACAATATGATGTCCAAAAGCACTGAGCTCTCCAGTTCAGAGCAAGAACCAGAGATTCTGAGAAAAAAAAACCTCCAAGGAGGGCAAGTGCACCTCTCTCCTCACAGAAGCAAAAGGCAAACAGAAAATACAAGTGATAATCTTTCTTTTAAAAGGGGACAGTGAGTTAGCCTCAGACAGGCTCATTGAGAAGGCTAGTGGGGAGCACAGGGCTACTCACGGACAGTTGTGAAGACATTGGTGAAGCAAAAGTAATCAACGGCATTAAAAGAGAGGAGGTGATAGAGGAACTGCTCCTTCTCGTCATCACAACGCAGGAAGGCATAGCGCTTGTATAACTTTCTGTCAGAGACAAGGCAATATATCAGTCTCCAGCCAAAGGAGGGGAAAGAAGCTAGAATTACTCAGCCCTGCAAAGAGACAGCTGAGGGAAAAATAAGATGTCAACCTCAAGTTTCTTAGAGTCACTCTATAAAGGAACAAAGCCAGTTTCTCTGTCTCAATGAAGTCCAGACGAAAAGTGGCTTAAGCTACAGTAGGAACAACGAAAACCAAACACTGCCTATGTCCAACGGTTGATTCTACTAGTGTTCAAGTGTCAGAAGTCATGGAACCTCCTTTCCTAAACTGAGGGCCAGAATGGAATTCTATCAGAGATGGCACAGGTCCTCTCAGACTTCTAACTGAGTTACCACCCCACTGTATGGTGTGGGAGTAACAATGGCAGGAGGTATGTGATTACCATTCATTAATAGGCCTAGTCTCAAACCCTCAGCAGACCTGAAATCCATAAGTCAGAGCGCTGCTCGGAATGGGAATTTGAGCCCAGAACAGCTTCAGAGGCAACAAAGGCAGACTTCTGCTCCTGCCTCTGACCCAGGTCACAAGTAAGGAAGAGCTATGAAGATCACATCCTCTTCCTCCTTTCAAACTTTCTCCCTCCCCACCCCTCATCCCACTGCCTACTTATCAAAGGCCAACTCCTTTGCCTGACATTCCAGGCCCTCTGCAACTGCACAGGAATAATATCCTCCCAAAGAGAGGACACAGCCAAAGGCACAGGTCCTCAGCACAGAGAAACAAAAGAAGGCAACTGTCCTGGTTGCCAAGAGACTGCAATCACCATGGTCAAGGAGGTGTGGGATTCAGCAGATCTGTGAGGCTGAGGCACCACCTAGACAGGTTCATAAGGTACTGTCAACAGATAAAAAGAAGCCCTGGTGGCACACTGATTAAATACTCGGCTGCTAACTGAAAGGTCGGTGGTTCAAACCTCCAGGCGCTCTGTGAAAGAAAGATGTCGCAGTCTGTTTCTATAAAGATTACAGCCTTGGAAACTCTATGGGGCAGTTCTGCTCTATCCTATAGGGTCACTATTAGTTGGAATCAACTCGACAGCAGTGGGTTTATGAGTCAACAGATAATTCACTAATCAAGGCCTACTGTGCGCAGGTTCTGAAAACGGAAGCACTTGTCCTCAAGTACAGTCTAGATGAGTAAATCTGGTAATGGCCACAGTAGAAGAATGCCCATAATGAGTTGCCAAATGAAAGGCTCTCTGGGAACTTAAGAGCTGCAATGATCCTGGGAGCTTTCAAGAACAAGAGGGACATGAAGGACAGCACAAATTTAGACAGGTGTTGTACAGGGAGGAGAAGGACTTGCTATGGAAACTAGCTTGGCTGGAGTTGAGGGTTCAGGGAAGTGATCGGTTAGCCATGAGGCTGAAAAGTCAGGCTAGGGTCAAATGAAGAAAAGCCCTAAATATTCAGGCTAAAGAGTTTGAAATTTTCCCTGGAAATAATGGGTTTCCACAGTTTGTCCTAGAAGTAAAAGAAGAGCTACAACCAACTTAAGGAAATTTAATCTGGAAAACAGACAATTCAGTGCAGGTGAGGGGTGAAAGGGGATGAGGATTAAACAAAGGCAGTAGAAGTAAAAATGGTAAGGAGTCAGTGGGGGCAGAGACTAAAGGACTTGAAATGTTTGTGTGTGAGGTAAAGCAGAGCAAGGAGTCAAAACTAACTCCATGTTTTGAATACAGGTTGGGGGTGGAAGGGGCAGAGGGAAGGCTGTTCAGAGAGAATAGTGGCAACATTAACAAAAAATTTGGAAGAAAGGTAGTTATGGTGAAAACTCTGTAAAGCTTGTTTTTATTCTCTCTGGGCTAAAAGTAAGATATTAGAATGGAAATAAATAAGGACTGGAACTCAGGAGAAACATCAGAGCTAGAACTTCAGATGCGGAGTCAGCTGCTTAGAGGTGATAGAAGTCATGAGAATGGATGAAATCGCCGAGTGAGAGAGTGCAAGTGAGAAGTGAGAAAGTACGTACCTGCAGAGAACTGAGGACTGTGGATGCCAGCATCCTGGGAAGAGTGAGGGGGAAAGGGACCAGGATGGTACAGGGTCATGGCAGCCATACAAAGTGAATTTCATGGGAGAGGGGGAACTACACAGTATTACTCACTGCAGAGCAGTCAAGGAGAAAAAGTTGGGGCTCTCTACCTAGGGCTTACTAACTTCTTTAGAATTCATAATTCAGTGGGTCACATGAATATACAACCCCCTAGCCCTGCTCCCACCTTACCTCATCCCTAAGCCACAAACAATTTTAAAGCTAGTTGGAAACCCGAGACTCAGGAGCATTCTATCAAGATAAACTCCCCCAGGGCTGCTCACCTCCTGTCTGCACACATTTTATGTGCACTGGCTGAATACCTACTATGGGCTAGACAACATACTCAGTATTGGGAAAGGTCCATGGTTTATGCACTCAATGAAATTAGATTTTAATAGGTAACAAGCATATAGACAGTGATAATACATACAGTACAATCAGTGGTTAAAAAAATAAAAAAGGATGAACAAATGCTACCATGCCTCGAAAAGGAAGAGACCAAGTCTCCGGGAAGTGAAGGTAAACTTGAGCAAAGAAAATTTGTGACTAGGCCCTGAAGGAATTAACCAGGTGGAGAGAGGAAAGGGACTAAGTCATGCAGAAATACAGACAAGAAAGGTCTGAAGACATACTGAGAAGGGTGAGGAGTACAATCTGGCTGGAGCTTTAAGTATGTTGGGGAGAGAGTGGAGAGAGGGAAGGATGGAGGAGTGAGTAGATTTTGATGAAGTGCCCCTTTCTCTCTCCCTATGCCTCATCCAAAAAGCAATCTATGGCAACAAAACTCTCTGTTTTCTACTCGCTAGAGTAGCACAGAGGTCAGAATGCCAGACGAGAAGTATTACAAACTGAGTACACTCTGAATTTATTTCCTCTAACAGGGCTACAGTTTAAAGAAACCAAGATTACCTTCCTTACCACTGTCTGTGCCCTGTTTGCTGTTACTCAGCCCCTTAAGCTCACATACCCTAGACCTATTCACTACCCTGGGCTTCATAAAGTTCTCGTGCTTGGTCTCCTCTTGGCTGCCTCTCTGCTCTGTCTTACTGCTGACTTACAGCCTCTCCTGACAGATGATGCCCAAACTGGCCCACAGGACTGACTCCTGTCCTATCCTGGTGCCCACACAGCTACAGCTAGATTCTTCCAGGACACACAAATGTTCTCTCTAGAATCTGGTTTGCCACTGTTTCCCTTCCAAACTCCAGGCTCACATGTTCACTTGTTCTCTTTAATTGTCCTCCCAATCTTCACATTTTATTCTTAAACATTTTTGTCCTTTTAGAGAATCAAATTCAAGCACTTTATGAATTGCTATTTCCTAACTTCTCAAAGTGAGCCCTCTAACCTATCAAGGTTTTAAAGACGGTTTCTTGCTGTGGTTCACACACACAAGAAACAGTTTAAACAATTATTATTTCTATTTCAAACAAAAACTGCAAGTTTAATCAACTGACATATACAATATATCTCTAAGGTCTACTCCTCTGCCTTATCATCCACAGGGAAGTCATATAATAAAGGACACCTTGAAAAGATGCCTGAGGAAACCCGGGATGGGGCGGGGGGGAGTTCCAAAGAGGCTTGCCAATGAAGAAAGAGCCGAACATTATATGCAGGAAAAGACAGAGAGTAACATAGTAGTCAAGAGGTAGAGAAGGGAGATAGCTTTCCTTTCCCCTCCTTCCCTAGTATTTAGGGTTTGAAAGAATGCAGGGGATATAAAATCAAGAGAAGGGATTAGTGGCTTCTGGGAATCTAAGAACCTTGGAATCTCTCCCCTCCCTCCTTCTGGGTGGAAGGTGTGGAGGGAGAAGGCCTAGGAGGGTTATCTGAAAGCCCGTTTATAGCTCTAGGGAGACTGATGCAGGGTCCAGAGATGAAGGGCAAGCTTTGCTTGCCTGGGACTGGCCCTTGGCTCAGGAGAGAACAAAAAAGACAAGGGGATTATCTCAGAAGGTTTCCTTTTAATTCTCTGTCCTTTCCTCCCCAGGACAGGAAAGAGACTGAGAAAATGCACTATGCCCAAGAAGTATACAAGTCATCTAAGTGCTGACTGCAGAAAGAAGAGGAGCCCCAACTCTGAGGTACCCAGTGAGGACCCCGTCCTTCTCATTACCTCTTTGAGAAAGCTATTTATGGGCATGCACATTGAGATGATAGGAGAACAGATACAGCAGAATTATTCTTCTATGGATAAGGAGGGAGAAGAGGAAATACCGCAAAACCTTCATATGCAACTTGAGTTTAAATGAATACAGCAATAATGACATACACAATACTCCCCCATTCCACATGGGGATTTCCAACCCCTCCCCACCATTCCTGGGAGGCTGGCTTTACCCCAGGGGTAGTAGCCTTACTTGGTGAGCTCATGGTCTGAGAGAAGCTGCTTCAGGTGTCTGGAAAGTAACTTTTTTTCCATGGATAGTCGCACCCATGCTCTGGCCTTTCCCACATCAGTCTTGATTTCCCCAATGTTCTGGATGTGCCTGAAGGGAGAATAGGAAACAGGGAGTAAGGGTAGGGTGGAAGATCAACTCAGTGATAATGCTTCACCTTAAACCAAAGAAGGCCTGGTGAGGCAGTGCTGTCCCATCCTGGGAAAGTTCATCTCTCTTATTCTCCAAGTTCTGGGCATCCATGTAGCTTTGCCTGATAACCTTTTACCACAGTTAGGGGGTAAAAGAGACAGTACGGCCCTCAAAAAGCCAGGCGAGCCCCAGAGCCCTGAGGCCTTGAGACCCTCTCCCGTGCTATTTCACCCTGGTGTAATTCTCCAAAAATATCAGGAAATCCAACTGCTTGTACACCTCTACAAATACACCATGAAGCACAACAAAACCAATGAGGAGGACTTCCTGGTTAGCTGATGCTGTAGCCAGCCAGGTCACTGAGATTCTGCTATTTTAAGTGGACACCTAAGCAGCAACTGAAAACGGGATTTTAGTGGCTTATTCCATGTGAGCCTAGACTGACCTCATATCTTGAATAAGTGAGATCCTCAGCGGAGATATGACTGAGCTGGCATCAGACTTCCTCCGTTCTGAATCAAGAAGTATTCCTAGAACAAAAAAGTTAATCATATCCAACGAGATCTGAATATCCAAATAGCTGACTATCCTTTATCTCAAATCACAAATTTCTACCGAGAACAGTTGGTTACTTAGGTAACACTTTGATCAATGATATCATAAATCCTTATTAAGGAATTTAAAAATATCAGATTTTATACTTGCACACATATTATCTCATTTAATTCTCTAACAACCTATAAGATAGCCAAGGTATCACAATTTCCCATCTCAACAGAGGAGGAAACTGAAGTTCAGAGAGGTTGGCTACTTTGCCCAAGTCACCAGGTGGCACAGTCAGAACTGGAACATAGATCTGCTGGCTCCTAATCCAGTGTGCTCTCATCACAATCCACAGAACAGTGTTTCTGCTTGGAGCTACTACTCATGTCCTGTGCTGGCCTCAAAATTGACTCCAAAAGAGTCAAGAAAATGAGTAGAGGACATTTTCAGAATGCTTAGGACCTCTAGGAGAAGAGAAAATACAGTATCTTTATATCCTCATGCCTGGCCCAACATTTACAACATAAGTATTTTCATCAGCAAGCTGTTGGGAATTTTTGCTACAGTTTACACCCTAGCAATAACTCCTCTATCCTTCCTGAGAAGGCTCTTCTCTCCAACATCCAGAAAGACAAAAAAAACTCCTCATAAAGCTACTTACTGAAGGAGTTCTTGTTTTTTTTTTGCAGCCAACTATTCTCCCCATATTCAGTATTAACTGAGGTCAACTAGTACAAGGGCAAACACAACACTGAGTTCACGCCCATCTTTTCACCACACTTAAACTCATCTTTATCGTTTGGATAAGAACATCCTGGCAAAAAAGGGAGAATGAAGGTTGGCATGTGAAGAGCAAATTAATCTTTATCGTTTGGATAAGAACATCCTGGCAAAAAAGGGAGAATGCACCTGGAAAGAGTTGTGGCAGCCTGCGCAGCACATTCCCCAGGCCGGGAGGGACAAGACGAACAAGCCTCAGGGAATAGTGTATTTTTATTCTCCAACATATAGGTCAGATTTCTGGTAAAGTACATTATTTAAAAGTTTGGTTAAGGAGATAAGAATGCAGCAATCACTGTATGACCCTGGGTAAGTTATGACTCTGGATTCCATTTCTGCATTTATGGGATGAGAGAGATGAAAAAAATCCTTTGATCACGCTCACTTCTGAAGTAAAGAAGTAAAGAAAGGAGGGGGACTATTCTGAGTATAACACTTTAGGGTAGTATAAAGAACACCAGACCAGGGGACAAGAGGTCTGTCTCCTAATCTAGACTCATCATTAATTCACTGTGCAATCCTAAATAATTCAATTCCTCTCTGGAGATGTTTCTCCCTCTTGTAAAATAAGGGGGTTGGACTAGATGATCTCTGGAGTCTCTGCCAATGCTGACATTTTTCTTAAACTATAAACAGAAAGGAGGTGTAACAGATCCTCACACCAGGCCTTGACTTTGAGAAGTTCCAAGACAGGACACTGACAAAAAGCCTCTCTTGACTGATAAGTTAGATAATCTCAATGTCCATGTCAGAGAAATAAAACAAAAGACATTGAAAATGGCTTGCTCCAAACAAGACAGGACACCAGTACCACAGTTAAACCCAAATTCGTTCTAAGACTAGCTTCTTGCTGATATAAATCTTCTATCTCATTGATCAAATGAGTACAGAAACAGATAATGAAAGCAAACTCCATGGCTTTGACATGGTCTATGGTTCAGAGAGCCTAGTGGCTTAATATTTAAAACAGAAAACATTCCAGAGCAAAGGCTTCATTGACCTGGAACAGTCCGCTTCAGATGATCACTCCAGTGGGTGATGGGAAAGTAGGTCAATGGAGTTCTCTCCAATGGTGCGGAGACTATCTTACCTGAGGTACTGAGGCTTCCTGGTGTGAGTTTTCTCTGCCTGTTTTCCTGATAATGTAACAGGTGGGACCACAAGGCTGATTTCCCCTGGAACCAGTGAGGAAGAGGAATATCTATCAGTTTAGATTTCAGAGGCCAAAGCATCCAGTGAATTAAGTCAGGAATAATTTGAACATAAAGATATGAGCTTGAAGGGTCTATACTATTGCTTGCCTCAATGTACACCCAGATGCAATATATACAAATATATTCTCTTACTAATATCTGGGAGAAAATAAAGAAAAAATGTAGAGAACAGACAAAGGAAATGGTCCCCCACTGGCAACAGGAAAGAGATAGTCAAACAGAGCCTGGGAAGGGACGAAAGGATAAGAAAGAAAAAAGCACATAATCTGTCAACCCCTAAGTGGTCTGTTGGTTGATGGTCAGCTTGGGCACAGCATGATGGCTTTCACACAAAGGGACTGCTATCCAGTCTAAGAGATTCTGTGATAGGTCCTGAATTTCCTAAAATATTTATGGGAATTTCTGCCCTTAGGACAGGAAGAATAAATCATCACCATGATGAGGATTTACTACTGAAGGTACAGTTGAAGAAGCCTGTAGGAAGGTAGTCTGGTACTTAACTGCAAGTCTGAGATATACTATAGTCAATATAACAGAACCTGGCATTTGGAAATGTAATACTGGCAGTTTTAACTATTTGAGACATGCAGTAATTTGTCATTTTGCCAAGGCACAAATCTGAATAAGATTTAGCTATTTCAAGTCTCACTCCATGAGTACCGTGCACCATTCTTTAAAGCCAACCAGCTGATCAAACCAAGTATGGAAAGGCTAGTAAGTGAAAATGAGGACATTGGTGGTTCAATGGTAGAATTTCCCCTTCCATGCAGGAGACCCAGGTTCAATTCTGGGCTAATGCACCTCATACACAGCTACCACTTGTCTGTCAGTGGAGGATTGCATGCTGCTATGATGTTGAACAGGTTTCAGCGGAGCTTAGAGACAAAAACAAATTAGGAAGAAGGGCCTAACGATCTACTTCCAAAAATTAGCTGATGAAAACTATGGATCACAATGGTCAGATCTGCAATTGATCATGGGGATGGTGTAGGACCTGACAGCATTTACCTCCGTGGTGCACGGGGTCACTGTGAGTTAGGGGCCGACTTGACAGCAACTAACAAAAACAGTAAGTGAAAACAGGAAGAGAGCCTGCTCAGCAGGGAGAGACTAGACATTCGTTACCTGTTTCACTTGTAACCCATGACTCCAGATCCTTTCCAGGAGGTCACAAAGGCTGGCGATCAAGGTGTTTTCTTCCACCCCTGTGATGTTAACCTCTCCATGTCCTAGCTCCACAGCCTCTCGGCCCATCTTCTCCACCAGCATCCTCTTGGTCTACAAAGAATCAGTCCGTAGGATTAGAAAACCACAGTGAGCAGAATCACATGCACGGTCAGATTTCTGGTAAAGTACATTATTTAAAAGTTTGGTTAAGGAGATAAGAATGCAGCAATCACTGTATGACCCTGGGTAAGTTATGACTCTGGATTCCATTTCTGCATTTATGGGATGAGAGAGATGAAAAAAATCCTTTGATCACGCTCACTTCTGACATCCTCTGACTCTTATTGCCTAACACACCTTATTAAACAAACCTTCAAGCATTTAATCCTAGAAATAGATCTAATGTACCCGCCAAGGGGATTAAAAAATTGAGGAGGAATAATTTACTTTTGGGTAAAAATTTTCAAATTTTCAAATGCTTACTCTAAAACCAAAACCAAAATTTAAAAAGAAAAAAACCACGTGCTGTATAATAACAATCAGCTTTTATTAAATACTATGTGCTAGGCACTGTACTAAGCATACAATATCTCATTTAAGCCTCCTAACAACCCTCTGAGGTAAGTACTATTATCGTCCCCACTTTACTGATAAGGAAATTGATGCAAGGGAGCTTAAATAACTTGCCCAAAATCATACAGCACAGTAGTAGGAAATCTGGCTTTTGGGCCCAAAACTGCTTGAATCTTAAGTCTAAATTCTTAAATAAGATTTAATCATGTTATAAATTTACAATGTATAAAAACCTAAAAAGCAGGAGGAGGGAAATCACTCCTAATCCTACCTCTCAGAAGCAACAACTCTTAATGTGTCATTATTTTTAACTTTTTTATTTTGAAATATATATATATATTTACATATATAAACACTGCCGTCGAGTTGATTCCGACTCGTAACAATCCTATAGAACAGAGTCAAACTGCCCCATAAGCTTTCCATAGCTGTAATCTTTACGGAAGCAGACTGCCACATCTTTTCTCCCATGGAGTGGCTGGCGGGTTCAAACCGCAAACCATTCAGTTAGCAACTGAGTGCTTAGCCACTGTACCACCAGGGCTCTTGGCACTATTATACTATTATAACCATCACCCATATTAAGAAATAAAATACTGACCATTTATATACCTTTGCAGGGCCCCATGTGTCCTTCCCCTATCACCTTCCCACTCTAGAAGTGATACTATCCTGACTTACACAATAAAACTGTAGAAAAAGCAAGGAATTGTTTATCACCTATATCTGCATCCCTAAATACAGCTTAGTTTTCTCTATATGTTTTGTGATTTGTTTTTTTCCTCAACTTTGTGAAATTCATCCATGTTGGTGGGAAAAGCTGTTGTCCATTTCCATTGTATGAATAAACAACAATTTATTTATTTACTCTCCTACTGACGGCCTTTGGGTTGTTTACAGTTTGGGGCTACTATAAAAAATACTGCTGTGAATTTCCTGTACAGATGTCCTGGGACATGCTGCAAAAGTTTCTCTAGAGAATATACCTAGGAAAAGAATTACTGCATAATGCTATGCTGTTTTCCAAAGTGGTCATACCAACTTATTAGAAACTAAGGAAGTTGTCATTGCCTGGGCATGCGTATCAAAACTTGAGAATGAGTGTCAGCAGCTTGGGAAAAATCCCAGAGACAGTAGAAGAGCATTCCTTTGAGAAATGCAGCATTACCAATGTTCTTGATGGCAGAAAGGACAATAATGTGTGGAAAATCACAGGTATCAATGACTCAGAGTGAAATGACAGAAGCTTTTATTTCCCCCAACATCCAAATTCAGAATATCAGTACTGATATATTAATCTCTTAACAGTAATAATATCTCTCACAAGAGAAAGTATATTTTATTTCATCCCATAAACGAGCACCACTCAAAAACTGAAAAAGCAGGAAATAAAATTTTTCCCATTGAGGAATAAACAGGATGTAGTACTTGAATGGCCCTATAAAGTATGTATATTGACTTAGTTGAAGGACTATATTTTTACTAGAAAAGAAATTTAATCATAACTAAAACATTAAAAATGAAGAATGACTGTAGAGTGGAGAAAAAAATCCAAATAGCCCAAGCTTAAACTGAAAAACACAACTTGGTCTGGCACATAGCCTACTATGTAAATTCTTGTTTTTAGACACAAGAAATCACTGCTGTCATCTTAGAGAGGCAAAACATTTTCATACCTGTAAGACTAATCTATTGAAGATTGTTCAACTACAATGACTTCAAGTAAGTAAGATATGTGAAACTAAAAACTGCATCTATCTCTGAGTTTTAAAGGATATAAAGTTTATATCAAGCAAATTATGCTTGCCCTCAATTAATGGTATATTTTATTTAAAACAAATACACTTACTTCCAAGTTAACAGGACCTTAAAACTAGTACTATCCCATTATATTCACAGTAGTTTGAAAACCAAGAAAGAGTAGTCAGAGCCAGGAGCTGGTGTCACCTTGGTTGCCAAAGGAAACAACACACATACCGGGGTGCCCACAGCTCACCTTGTTGCGACATTCCTTCAACAGGCCCTCCACAAACTTCCAGTTGGTTTGGGCGATCACTGATGGGGAAAGGTTGGACAGTTTGGGCTGACGGATGGTGCTGCCCATATTCCTGGCTTCCTGGATGTACTTCTACACCAAACAGAGAAACATCAAAGACCCTTTGTGTCCGTGCACACAAACCAAGGTGACTGGTACTGATGAGTGCCTGTAGAGGGCACTCTTACCCCATATTTTCTTAGTCTCTTTCCTGGGCTCAGATAGTTGGGAAGCAGAACTTAAAATGCAACTCCTGTATCGAAGGGAAAACTGAGATGACATAACGAATTCTGTTTTCTCTGATGTAAAGCACCCCAAAGCACTGTAATTACTTTAAGCTAATGATACAAGAGGCAAAAAACACACGGCTGCAGCATGTATAGTTCAATGTGCAAACCCATTCAAAACTGGAGTATGTTGAGAAAATCATTTCTTTTCCACCAAGCTGAGAGGAACTAAACCCCTCTGCCCATATCAAAGATATCTACCATCTCCATAATGAAGGGTAAGCTCGCAAAACTAAGGCCTGGAGAATAAGATGTTACACTTAGAACAACTGCATTTTCTGCTTTTCTACAATATGCTGGCAATTCAGTATCCCAGGTTCACAATTAACATTTTTACTCGACTTCTCCCTTCCCTCATTTTTATTCCATAGCACAAACTGTCTATTCTACCTTCTGGTCTCTCAATCTGCCCTTATTACCAACTCTCACGATTAAGCCGAGGGGTCTGAGTTCCTCTGAACTTGGTAGAAGTACTCTCAGTTTTGAACGGGTTTGCAAACTGCACTATACATGCTGCAGTCGTGTGTTTTTTTGCCTCTTGTATCATTAGGTTAAAGTTATTACAGTGCTTTGGGGTGCTTTATATCAGAGAAAACAGACTTTATTATATCATTTCAGTTTTTCCTTCAATACCAAAAAAACAAACCCACTGCTGTCAAGTCAATTCTGACTCATAGCAACCCTGTGGGACAGAGTAGAACTGCCCCATAGGGTTTCCAATAAGGAGCGCCTGGTAGATTCAAACTGCCAGCCTTTTGGTTAGCAGACGTAGCTCTTAACCACTATGCCACCAGGGTTTCCAGACTACTGCCACTTGCCTCCTAACTAGCTAGCTATCTCCAGTATTTCCCTCCTCCAAAACATTCCGACCACAGCCTCCTTTATACAAAAACCACCAAGCTTTTAATTCTGACATCTCCTCTACTTGGAATGCTGTTCTGTCTTTAACAATCCTATCATCACACAAGGCTTAAACAGGTGCTGACTCCTCCAAACAGTCTTGTTTGATCATTACTCCAGGGAGAACTGACCTCTCCTTGCTCTAATCAGTGATCAAACATACACTTGCCTCTTTATGGCCGATTCAAAAGACTCTTCCACTAAGGTTATCAGTGTACCTTACTTCACTTCCTTAAAAAATTGGAATTCTGTGATGACAAAGCTATCTCTTTGTTATCCTTAACATTTGTCATCTTCATATTTCAAAGTACTTAGTACACTATGCCCAAGAAAAATGCTCCATAAACACTGCTAAAAGAAGCAATACGGAAATGAGATGGAAGACTCAAGGGAGACTTTTAAAATAACATCAATATCCAACACTGCCTACACCACCCTCACAAAAAACTCTAAGCACAACTGTATTCTGTAAATCAGCAGTTAAAAATTCATAAACATATCCTATAATTTTAATTTAGTCCTTTAAAAGAACAGCAAAGGCAAAATATTTATTTTCCCATTCACTGAGGTGCCTGACACATATGAAAACAATATGCTTTATTGGGTGTCATCTGTATAAAATGCAACTTGCAGGGTCTTTTCTCAAAGAGAAGTTCCCGAAATAGGTTTGTGAAGGTGAGTCCCATTTTCACAACTTCTCTGCCATTAAGTAACGCAGATTCTCTAACTTGAGGTTTATAACTAGAAACTTTGCTGGGAACAGGTTATGACAGAGCCAGAAACCAGGGCTTCAAACTGGTTTGTTCCGGTTCCAGTTCAAAGCCCTGCTGAGAATTTGTGTTTCTTTTTACGATCTGCAAAACAGTATTTTTTTTAATCTTTTTTAAAATTTTATTTTAGATGAAGGTTTACAGAACAAATTAGTTTCTCATTGAACAATTAATACACATATTGTTTTGTGACACTGGTTGCCAACCCCACGACATATCAACACTCTCCCCTTCTTGACCTTGGGTTCCCCATTACCAGCTTTCCTGTCCCTTCCTGCCTTCTCATCCTTGCCCCTGAGCTGATGCGCCCATTTAGTTTCATTCTGTTTTAAGGGCCTGTCTAATCTTTGGCTGAAGGGTGACCCTCAGGACTGACTTCAGTACTCAGCTAAAAGGATGTCCAGGGGCCATACTCTCAGGGTTTTCTCCAGTCTCTTGTCAGGCCAGTAAGTCTGGTCTTTTTCTGTGAGTTAGAATTTTGTTCTACATTCTTCTCCAGCTCTGTCCAGGACCCTCTACTGTGATCCCTGACAGAGCAGTCAGTGGTGGTAGCCGGACACCATCTAGTTGTGCTGGACTCAGTCTGGTGGGGGCTGTAGTAGTTGTGGTTTATTAGTCCTTTGGACTAATCTTTCCCTTGTGTCTTTGGTTTTCTTCATTCTCCCTTGCTCCAGACAGGATGGGACCAGTGGAGTAGCTTAGATGGCTGCTCACAAGCTTTTAAGACCCCAGACACTACTCACCAAAGTAGAATGTAGAACATTTTCTTTATAAACTATGTTATGCCAATTGAGCCAGATGTTCCCTGAGATCATGGTCTCCAGTACTCAGCCCAGTAATTTGATCCCTCAGGGAGTTTGGATGTGTCTATGAAGCTTCTATGACCTTACCTTGGTCAAGATGTGCTGACTTCCCCAGTACTGTGTATTGTCTTACCCTTCACCAAAGTTACCACTTACCTATTGTCTAGTTAAGTGTTTTTCCCTCCCCACCCCCGCCCCCCAGTAACCATCAAAGATTGTTTCTTCCTGCGTGTAAACCTTTTCATAACTTTTTGTAATAGTGGTCTCATGTATGTATCTTTTGTGATTGACTTACTTCATTCAGTATAATGCCCTCTAGATTCATCCATGTCGTGAAATGTTTTGCAGATTCATCTGTTATGTACCACAGTTTGTTTATCCATTTATCTGTTGATGGGCATTTAGGTTGTTTCCATCTGTTTGCTATTGTAAGTAATGCTGCAATGAACATGGGTGTGCATATGTCTATTTGTGTGACGGCTCTTATTTCTCTAGGATATATTCCTAGGAGTGGGATTGCTGGATCAAATGGTATTTATATTTCTAGCTTTTTAAGGAAGCACTGTATCATTTTCCAAAATAACTGTACCATTTTATATTCCCACCAGCAATGCATAAGAGTTCCAAGCTCCCCGCAGCCTCTCCAGCATTTATCATCTTCTGTTTTTTTTTTTTATTTGTGCCAGTAATGTTGGGGTGAGATGGCATCTCACTGTAGTTTTGATTTGCATTTTTCTAATGGCTAGTGATCGCGAGCATTTCCTCATGTGTCTTTCAGCTGCCTGCATGTCTTCTTTGGTGAAGCGTCTGTTCATATCTTTGCCCACCTTTTAATTGGGTTATTCGCCTTTTTGTTGTAGAGGTGTTGGATTTTCCTACAGATTTTAGAAATTAGACCTTTGTCAGATTCATCATAGCCAAAAAATTTTTCCCAGTCTGTAGGTTCTCTTTTTAGTCTTTTGGTAAAGTCTTTTGATGAGCATAAGTGTTTAATTTTCCAGAAGATCCCAGTTATCTGGCTTATCTTCTGGTGTTTGTGTACTGTTATGGTTGAGAATTTGCACTTCTAACAAGTTCCCAGGCGATGCTAACGCTGCTGGTTAGGGACCAGTTCTGACAACCACTAGTAGAGTAGTGGTTCTCAAAATTTATTATACATAAGAATCACCTGGGGATCTTGTTAAACTGTAGATTCTGGTTCAGTATATCTAGGGTGGAAATGCAAATTCTCAGCAGGGTTCAGTTTGAAGACCTGTGAGAAACTCCGCTTACAAACAATAAGGATTCAGGAAGTAAATGCAAAAATCCTCAATCCCCAGGCACCTGGTAACATTTTGTTTCCTATGGTCCTCTGTTTTAAATCAAGATATAGGAAAAAGGTCACACACCAGGTTCAGAGACTCACAGCATTAACACAAGTTCAGCTTTTTCCCCTTCTCTCTTTTCAAAAAAAAGTTGCTATCTCACTCACTCACTCACTCACTCACTCACTCTCACACACACACACACACACACACACACACACACACACACACACACACACACACACACACACACACACACACACAGATGAATGAACATCATGCATGAGCGAGTAACGAAAGGACAGTGAAAGGCTCTCTTCTAAGCACTGACTTATCATTCCTGAATGGGGATGCAAATAAGGCCTGGTTTGGGAGAGGACCTAGATGGTTACGGGCTAGCTGCCTCTTGCAAAATATCCTAAATCCTGGATTTGTCTTAACCCAAGCCCTGGCCTTATCAATAACCCTTACTAGCCTTATCAATAACCCTTATCAATAACTAGCCTTATAAATGACCCTTCTTTGTGGGGAGAGGTCACTGCTGGGACACTTAGATCAGAGGCCAATGAAATGAGAAAGAGAAGGGGAATGCAGCATGTAACAGGGTCATTCCTGGTCATTATGAAGTTGCCTTACCTCTCTCTGATCATTGTCTAAACGCAGGTGTTCTGTGTGCTGCTTCTGCCGATCCTTCCGCCTCCACTGGGCAGGGGCATTCCTTTTTGTCCACCTGAAAGAATCAAACCAGGCAATTAAGAGCCTCCCACTAAGAAAGTAAGGTCAATTGACAGACAGGTGGAAGCTTGAATGTCTAGGGATCAATGCTAGGCAAGGGCACCACCAAGAAGTCACCAGACATAATACAGAAACCATGAGGAAGAGTAGCTTAAAGATCAGTGACTGGACAAAAAAGAGATAACTACCCAGGAAACACAGACATAACTCTCTTGAAACAGCTATAAAATTTTCACATGCAAATACAGAAATACACTCTTTCAATTAATTCTATCTGGGCTTTGATACACTCATCTTCAAAAGCAACTAACGGGGAGCATCCCTGCTAAGTTATCTACTTTCAGTGCGTGCTCCAACTATTTCATCCACCACCGACTGAAGGCACAATGCTAGCTAAGTGCTGTAGGACATTCATTCAGTTGTGAGATGATTTTAGCCTGTTTGCAGCCTGGCTTTTTGCAGGTACTGGGCATGTGGAGTAGAGACAGGAGGAACAGATATTCTGTTACCAGTTTTCTTGTTCCAACAAGTGAACAACCTGAATAGTTTGGGTCTTCTCTATATTTGCTTTACAAAATTCAGGGGTCTTCTGAGGATACTGCCTTGGACCCAGGCACTAGATGACCTTACCACTGTGCCTAGGGACCTGGATCAAGGAATCCCTGGGGTTGACTCACTTGTTGCTGACAGGCCCAGTGGAAAGCACATCAGACTGCAACTTAGGGAAGAAGCCCGGCTCATACTTCCCTTGTCCAATCTTCATGTCAAGTAAATGTGGGTGAACTGCCGTATGGTCAATTTTTGCCAGACGCAGCTCAATTGCTTTCTCTGGATGAGAACAAGAAAAACAAGTCATACATTTCTTTAAAAGCTGGCAAGTCTTCTCCTTCAGCCGAGAAGGAATAAGAAAGACCAATTTACTCTCCTGCCTGAAAAAAATGGAAAAGAAGAAAAAAAGACAAAATATATGAAACAATGGTTTTCAAAACATTGGACATCAGGCAAAATGGGAATGATCCCTGAGAGAAAGAAAACAAATGAGGTAACCCCTACCATTGCCTCAGCTAACTGCCTTGAGAGAGTTTTCAGGCTGCCTGCAGAGGAGGGAAGGGACACCCAGGTGGAGGCCAGCAGACTACCTGAGTTAAGGAGACAAACGTTAAGAGATCAAAGAGACCAAGGCAGCGAGAATGAACAGGGCTGAGTACAGGAGAGGAAAGAGCTATCCAGAGAGCAAACCCAGGAGATCTGCAGAGGGTCCCCCTTGAGTATCTGTTAACTGATTAGTACAGCTATGAGTTGGAACCAACTTGATGGCACCTGACAACAACAGCAGCAGGTAAGAAAACTGAGGTTAGGGAAAGAACCATCTGAAAGGACTAGAAAAACAGTAAACAGTGCTCATACAGGGCTGGGAAAAGTACCCGTTCCCATTTGCCAGACTGAAAACTTCACGTATGAGGCATTAGCTAGAGTACTCAGAAGGGTCCTACCTCAGTAGTGGAAAATAATTAGCCATACACTAAACGTCACTCTGGTCCCACTGAACAAATCCCAGAAGGGAAATCCAAACGAATCAAACTATTTCCAAGTGATACTTAACTGCATCCCAGAACAAAGATAAAATATTTATAGGAATACAAAAATATCTGAGATTCAAAGAGGTAAAATTTTTGGTGTCTGGCATCCAGTCAAAGATTACCAGACATGCCAAGAAGCAGGATAATATGACCTGTAAGGCAAAAAATCAACTGAAACCAACCCAGAACTGACACAAATGTTAGAATTAGTAAACAAGGATACTAACAGCTATTATAACTATTCTATATGTTAAAAAAAATTAACTAGAGACATAGAAGACATAGAAAAAAAAAGACTCAAACTTCTAAAGGTAGAAGCTATAAAGTCTGAGAAGGGTAGGATGGAGGTGTTAAAAAGGGGCGTGAAGAAGCTTCTGGAGGTGATGGATATGTTTGCTAATTATTGATGTGGGTGTATGCATCTGTCAAAACTTTAAATATGTGCACTTTATTGTATGTCACTTACACCTCAAAAATTTTTAAAAGTAAAAAAAAGAAAAAAAAAAAAAAGCTGGTAGCTCTCCTGGTATTTTCTAGACCCAAGTAAAAACATCGCAAGTTTTGTGCCTTGCTATGTGTCCTAGGCCAAGACACCCTCTCGCTTTGGGCCTCCCTCACTCCCCCCGCTCCCACCCCCACCCTTACTCTCATTCAACAGAACTTAGTAAGTATGTAAAATGTGCCAGGCACTATTCTATGACCTGTGGATAAAGTGGTGGGCCAAAGAGAACATCTTTCTCTGTAAAATTAGAGGGAGGGTAAAGTTGATCACTATCAAGCTCTCTTCTAATCATAACATATTTAAGGATTTCCAAAAAGATCCTTTTTTGTTTTTACCATTTTCCAGTGAGCTGGTTCAATAAGCTGAGGTATCCACGTGGGACGGGGTGAGGTAACTGAAGTACTCTTCCAGGCTAGGGATCTGAGGCCGGTGGGAAGAACCCTGCTCTAGCCAACCTGGAGTGCACACCTCTGGTGCATACCTAAGGGATAATACCAACAGCAAAGATGTTCCTATGATTTCTGGGAGCAGAGCATAAAGTTACCTGAAGTGTCTCTGCCATGCTCATTTTTCAGGAACAAGCCATACAAATGTGGGTTAGTGAACCCTTTCTTCCACATACCAAATCCCACATTCTAACAGGCCCAAGAGACCACATATCCTGGCCAATACTGAGACCAGAGTATCAAACAGCTATGGTGTGGTGCTTCACAAACGGATTACAGATGTCCTTCTGGCAGATGGGCCAGGCCTTAAGTGACCAGAACCTCTAGCTTTGTAGTCTCCAGCTAAAAGCAGACTCCTCTTGTGATGAAATGAGTTTCTTTATATGGCCTTTTGCCTTGGTTCTTTGGAAAAATAGCTTGGGAGATTTCTCCCCCTAAACCCTGAAGCATTACTTTGCAGAAACTACCTAGGGAACATTGCAGGTTGCTTTCTACCCCAGAGGGCTGTTACCTTTGCCCAGGGAAGAAGCTAGTCTCTGCAGCAGAAAATGTTACTTCTGTATAAGACCTGAGTTGACTGACATCTCTAGGGCTTGTAACTCCCCCAAAATGATTGGCTGGGCCACAATCTTGCAAGGGATTGATCAATTTACTATTCAAATAGTGGCTTGAAACAGTGGATTGAGTGATTTGCTGTCCATCAAGGGGATCACCGGTTTGTAGCCCTGCTGGAAAGGCCATGCCTTGAAATTGACAAAGAGTTTGCTCATATAAGCAGCCAACCCCCACAGAGCTTTTAAGAGAGGAAGGGGAGGAGGGTACCTCCTAAAAGAATTGTAATACAGGGGTCAAGGGCTGTTAAGACTGAAGATGGTGAGAAGCCCAGAAGGGGCCTGCCAGCAGAGCCTGAAAGGGGGCCTGGCAGCAGAGAGCCTGCAGTGAGAATCCCAGAAACGGCCCGGCAGAAGAGCCAGTAGTGAAAACAGAAAGCTGCTGCTAGGAAAGCAGCAAGAGAGCTGAGCAGGCTGCTACACTGGCCATGAGTTGGACCAGTTAGCAGTGGAAAGCCCAATAGCAGGGAGGCTGAAGGCAGAGGCCTACACAGCTGAGACAGGGTATGCATAGCCGAGATGGGGTGTGCACAGCGGAGAGGGGCCTGCTTGCTTGCACAGCCAAGAGAGGTCTGCTTGCTTACACAGCCAAGAGCAGCAGAGAGAGCTGCCCTGGTTAGAAGCTCTCCTGCAGGGTTTCAAACCAGTTCATTTTGGTTTGACCCTCTGCTGAAAATTTACATGTCCACCTCCTAGATACACTGAATCTGAATCTGCATTTTAACAAGATCCCCAGTGATTCTTATTAAAGAATCTTGTTAAAATGTAGATTCTGATTCAATATTATCTGGGGCAGAAATGCAAATTCTCAGCAGGGCATCAAACCAAAATGAACCAGTTCCAAGCCCTGCTGTTCTGCACTGAAGAAGGGAGGGATGTGCTCTCCACCTCAGGGAAGCCTTCCAAACTTTGCCTATTGATTCCTGATCTGGATCCCGAGTTGTTCCCATTACTTCCAAGTTGATCCTGATCCTGAGTTGTAGCTTGTTACTTCTCTAACAAACCACATGAGTATGGTCTGTGTCATGGATTGAGTTATGTCCCCAAAAAATGTGTGTATCAATTTGGCTGGGCCAGGATTCTCAGAATTGTGTGGTTGTCCTCCATTTTGTGATTGCAATTTTAAAGAGGATTAGGGTGGGATTGTAACACCACCCTTACCCAGGCCACTTCCCTGATCCCATGTAAAGGGAGTTTCCCTGGGGTGTGGCTTGCACCACCTTTTATCTCTCAAGAGATAAAAGGACAGGGAAGCAAGCAGAGAGTTGGGGACCTCATACCACCAAGAAAGCAACGCCAGGAGCAGAGCGCGTCCTTTGGACCCGGGGTCCCTGTGCCTGAGAAGCTCCTCGACCAGGGAAGATTACAGACAAGGACCTTCCTCCAGAGCTAACAGAGAAAGCCTTCTCCTAGACCTGATGCCCTGAATTTGGACTTGTAACCTACTAGACTGTGAGAGAATAAATTTCCCTTTGTTGAAGCTATCCACTTGTGGTATTTCTGTTATAGCAGCACTAGATGACTAAGACAGTCTGTAAGTTCTGAGTGGCCATTGCAATGAATTATTGAACCCAGCAGAGAAGTAGCGAGTGCTGTGGGGGTAAATGGCTAGTGTCAGAAATGGTGAAAAAACAGTCTGACAGAGACTGGAGAAACCTCAAGAGTATGGTCCCCAGACACCCTTACAGCTCAGTAATGAAGTCACTCCTGAGGTTCACCCTTCAGCCAAAGATTAGACAGCCCCATAAAAGAAAACAAGACTAAACGGGCACACCAGCTCAAGGGCAAGGACGAGGAGACAGGAAAGCTGGTAATGGGGAACCCTAGGTCGAGCAGGGGAGAGCGCTGACATGTCGTGGGGTTGGCAACCAATGTCACAAAACAGTATGTGTATTTTTTAATGAGAAAACTAGTTTGCTCTATAAACCTTCATCTAAAATACAATAACAAAAAAAAAATTTTTAATGGTGACAAAGTTGGAGAGTGAAGGTATGTCTGACCTCCACCTCATAGGAACCAGCTTTGTGCTGATCCTGATTCTTATTCCTCAGGAATCCAGACGATTCCTGACACTGTATTATACCTCCCTTAATTCTAGTGTGTTATATACAAATACTGTCATTCTCAAGTGTAGTACAACATGAAAAAGGTTGGGTTAATTTAAACTAATGGTTTAGGAGATGGTTCTCTGAACCCCCTAGTCTTGTAAAAATCTCCATCAAGCTGCCCAGGATCAAAGCCTTAGGCTAGGTTCAGGAATCTGAAGCTCGATGTGTTCCAGGAGGTAAGGATGACTGTGTTAGAGCGCTCCACTTGCATGGACAACATGTGCTCAAGTCTTAGCCAAGAGGACTGTCATCTCAATGAAAAGCCTGAAACAGGAGATGAAATGTAAAGACAGAGGCTAGGTAATACAAGGTCCATGAGGGCAAGACTTTGCGCAAACTGATACCAGTTGTATCCTTGTTGTCGTTAATTGCTGTGGAGTCCATTCTCCTCAAAAGCTAGAAAAACGCCTGGCACATTCATTCATTTGGCAAATATTTGTTGAGCACTTACCATATGTTGAGCATATAGTAGGTATTTATAATATTTGGTAAATGAATGAACAAAATATACAAAAAGGTACAACGAGGACACTGAACATACAAGGAAGTGAACCTGATGCTCAGTCTGGCATCTCAAGCTGAGACTATTCTCTAGCTATGAAATGGGGCTTCTGTGAATAAAAAGGTATGTTTGATCATTCACGTAGCAGACAACTTAACATTTCTATGTTCTAGTGACAATACTAAAGAATCAGGGTAAGAAAATGAGCAAATACAGTCCTTGTTTTTAATTATTCCCTGATAATGGCAGCTCAAAAGAAAACAGGTTATAGAGTGAAGGCAAGAACAAAGCACCACAGAAGCATAAAGGAGGAATCAACCATCTCAGCCTAGGGGCATCAGAAATGGCTTCACAAAGGAGAATACCAGCTAGGTTTTTATGGCAAACACTGTTAATTGCTTATTCATAACTCACTCACCCCTTCTTTCTTGCTAATACCAGCTGCCATCGAGTTGATTCTGACTCATGGCGACCCTATCTGTGTCAGAGAAGAACTGTGTTGCATATGCTCTTCAATGGCTGACTTTTCTGAAATAGATCACCAGGTCTCTCTTCTGAGGTCTCTCTGGGTGGACTCAAACCTCCAACCTTTCAGTTAGCAGCTGAGCATGTTAACCATTTGCACGACCCAGGTACTCCCCCATTATTACTCAGGGTGGCATTATACCCAGTTTAATATTCACTTTGACAGCCTCCCTTGCACTTAAGGGTGACCACATGCCATGGTTCTGGCTTATAAGACAACGGAAGTTGCTGGGAATTTCTGGGAAAGCTTTTGCTTTCCTGATAAAAAAGGAAAAGATACAGCTGGCATCAAACTTCCCTCTTCTTACCTTGAATGTGAACATAAAGCCTCTTGCAACAAGAAGGCAACAAGCATGAAGATAAAAGCCAATATGCTAAGGATAGTTTAGTCAAAACAGAGAATCTCATTTCCTGATTACATATGTTGAGCAGCTGAGCCAACACCAGTAACCACCAATTCTGTACTTCTTGAAAATTTGAGAAAAATAAACCAATATTTGTTTAACCCACTGCTGATTAGGTTCTCTATTACTTACAGCAAGACCCATTCCTAACTTATACATCTTGAAAAATGAGAAGTTTGACATGCAAAAAGACAGAAAAGAGCACTTCAAGCATTAGGAACAAATTACACAAAGGCAGAAACAAAGAAGCTGGCGTGTTTAGGAACAGGGACATGTTAATGACATAATCCAAGAGAGTTGAATGTACAGCTCCAAAGAGGCCTTACCTGCATCATCCACAGTAGTACACTTTTGGTACATGGATGTACGAAGAGTAGGTGTCCGAACATTCAACAGCCTGATCTTGTCTACTCGGGAATCAAATACCCGGAGCACGGGGTCTTTGTCATCATCATCATGACACATAATTTTATTGTCAATGAAAGAAGCAAACATCTGGGTTTCCAGGAATCTTGAGAGGAAGGGCAGATAGGGCTCAGGCTGATCTGACAGAAAAGATGCCTAGTGGGATCAACAGGAAACAGATAGTCATTGACAGGGAGCAAGGAAGAGAGTATGTCAGCCTTGGCCAACAAGGGCAACATGCCCAAGGGCTCTAGTAGGTTAATTCTCCTCTGAAGCTTCTAGGTCTTTATGAAAAACAAACAGCAAAATTCCTTTTTTTTTAAAAAAAAAACAACCACTCATACAATTTCAGATATCGTAAAACTCTGGCACACTAGCCCAACTTACCCAGGTAATTTAACCCAGTAAACCCAACTAGTCAACCATCACAGAATCCTAATAATCAGTCTGCATATGTATCTTTATCTTAAGAGAGAGGTCTCAAATTGACAAGTGGCAGCAAACACACGCACCCTCTTGCCAACCACCCCATCCCTGACTCAGCGAGCAACAGTGACCACGTGCCCAAGCGCACCCACTAACCTCTCACATTCCCCCTCCCTGACCTGATAAGTGGCAGCAGCCACGTGACTGTGCACATACCTGCCGACCGCCCGTCCCCAGGCCCGACCTGGTGAGCAGCTGCGACTGCGCAAACATGCATCCGCCCACCCACAACCTGCCCACTCCAACCCAGCAAGCAGTGACGACTATACCCCCACTAACCCACCACACCCACACTTGCCAACCCATCCACTCAGTGACTACCACCACCCGCTCCTTTGCCATTAGACTGATGATAAAAGGTGGCAAACGCCCACCCAGCCCACCCTCTGCTGCCCTGAACAACCAGCAAACAGAGACCTGCGCTCACACTCCCACCCAGAAAAAGGTGGTGAGTGCTCTAATGTTGCCAGACTAATGACCAGAGTAGTATGCCCACCACACCTGCCTAGATATATCAAAACAAAACAAAAAATCAGGATGAAGCAAACAAACATACAATCATCAAATAAATATAACACCTTAATGTCTCAAAGACAACAGACAATATCAAATCACATAAAGAAGCAGGACAGGATCACTCAAGCCAAGTGACCAAAGTAAAGGGCCAGAAAACCCTTCCTGAGGAAGACATGGTAATGGAATAGAAATGGAAATGATGAGGAATTCAAAAGACTCATATATAAGACCCTCCAAGAGATCAAGGAAAACACACACAACACACCAGAAGAATTCAGGAAAACAATACAAGAAAAAACTGACAAAATATACATTTAGAAATCACAAAAACTGCAACCAGAAATCCAGAAGATTAACAATAAAATTTCAGAAATAGATAACTCAACGGAGGGACATAGGAGCAGAAGTGAATCAATGGAAGAGAGAATCAGCAAAATGGAGGACAAATCCCTTGATACTAATTTATTTGAGGAATATTCAGGAAAAAAATGAAAAATTAAGAAAGCCTAAGAGTTAGGAATGAAGAGGAGTAATTTATGTGTGATCAGAATTCCAGAACAGGAGGAGAAAAAAAAGCGCAGAGAAAATATTTGAAGATTTGCTGGCAGAAAACATCCCTATGATCATGAAAGATGAGAAGATACCCATCCAAGAGGCTCAATGAACACCATACAGGATAAACCCCAAAAGAAAATCACCAAGACATATCATAATCAAACTTTCCAAAACCAAAGACAAAGAAGAAATCCTGAGAGCATCCTGGGAAAAAGGAACTGTCACCTACAAAGGGCAACCAATAAGACTAAGCTCTGATTTCCCAGCAGAACTCATATTGGCAAGAAGGCATGGGATGACATATATAAAACCCTGAAAGGAAAATATTGCCAACTAAGAATTATATTTTCAGCAAAACTGTCTCTCAAATACAATGGCAAAACTAGGACATTTCCAGATTAACAGAAATTAAGGGAACTTGTAAAACACAGATCAACCTTATAAGAAATATTAAAGTGAGTGCTTTGGACACAGAACCAACAACATCGGACAACAACCTAAGGGTAAGACACATGACAACATCACACAGATATGACACCAAC
The DNA here is from genome assembly GCF_000243295.1 of Trichechus manatus latirostris. Taxonomy (NCBI): domain Eukaryota; kingdom Metazoa; phylum Chordata; class Mammalia; order Sirenia; family Trichechidae; genus Trichechus; species Trichechus manatus. Next base: position 1,315,464 of record NW_004443942.1, read on the forward strand.
CAAGACAAAGAATTTACAAAAAATAAAATAAAGCTACAAGACTGAGAGCAGGGAACAAGAGATGACAATCTGTAAATGATGACAACTTCAAAATAAAAATGAGGAATAAATGGTGTAGCTACAGAACTTCCATATGGAGATGAAGACAAGGCAATATCAAGATATAACAGACTGTTTCAAACTTAGGAAGATAAAGGTAAATTTCCAGGTAACCACAAAGAAAATTAATAAACCTACTTACCAAAATAAAAAAGTAGAAAACCATAAAGTCTCAGTAAACACAAAATCAACAACAAATGAAAAGAAAATCCACAAACAAAAAGAAGTAGAGAAAAGTAAGCAGAACAAAGAAACCATCAATACCACAAAAAAAAGCACAACAAAATGATAGCGGTAAATTTATACTTATCGATAATCACACTGAATGTAAATGGGTTAAATGCACCAGTCAAGAGACAGAGAGTAACAGAATGGATTAAAAAAAAAAAAAAATCAATATGCTGCCTACAAGAGATACACATTAGACACAAAGATAAAAATAAGCTAAAAATCCAAGATGGAAAAAAATATATCAAGTAAACAATAACCAAAAAGAGCAGGAATGGCAATAGTAATCTCTGATAAAACAGACTTTAAGGCAAAATCCAACATAAGACAAAAGGAAAAACCAAACCAGTTGCCATCGAGTCGATTCCAAATCATGGTGACCCTATAGGAAAGAGCGGAACTGCCCCATAGGGTTTCCAAGGAGCGCCTGGTGGATTCGAACTGCCAACCTTTTGGTTAGCAGCCATACCTCTTAATCACTATGCCACCAGGGTTTCCAAGAGACAAAGAAGGGCACTATATAATGATTAAAGGGTCAATCTATCAAGAGGACATAACCATAATAAATACTTACATACCCAACGACAGACCTCCAAAATACATAAAACAAAGTCTAACAGAACTAAAGACAAACAGACAATTCCACAATAGTAAGAGACTTTAACAAACCACTTTCAATGAAGTGCAGAACAAGTAGGAAGAAAACTCAACAAAAATATAGATTTAAACATCACCATCAAGCAACTTGACCTCACAGACATATACAGACCACTATGCACAACAGAAGCACAGTACACATTCTTCTCCAATGCACATGGATCATTCTCCAGAACAGAAAATATTTTAGGCCACAAAGTAAGCCTCAATAAATTTTAAAAATATCAAAATAATACAAAGCATCTTCTCAGATCACAATGCTGTAAAATTAGAAATAACAGAAACAACAAGGAAAAAAAACCCCAAATACACAGAAACTGAATGATACCTTGCTTAAAAACCACTGAGTAACAGAAGAAATTAAAAACTAAATTAAAAAATTCCTAGAATCAAATGCGAATGAAAACACAACATACCAAAACCATTAGAACACAGCCAAAGCAGTGCCCAGAGGTCAATTTACAGAAATAAACACACACATCAAAAAAGTAGAAAGGGGGGAGTGTGCAGTCACACTATAAGGATTCCAACTAGTGTCACATGATAATACGTATACAAAGTTTTGTATGAGAAATTAACCTGAGCTGTAAACTTTCATCTAAAACACAATTAAAAAAGTATAAAGAGCCAAAATCAGTATCTTAAGCCTGCCACTCAAATAGAAAAAGAGCAGCAAAAGAAGACCACAGCTGCCAGAAGAAAGGAAATAAAGATTACTGCAGAAAATAAATGAATCAGAAAACAGAAAAATAATCGAAAGAATCACCAAGACGAGAAGTTGGTTCTTTGAAAAGATTAATAAAATCAACAAACCACTGGCAAAACTGACCAAAAAAAAAAGAAGAAGATGCAAAAAAACAAAGAAGAAATGAGATGGGTGACATTACAAAAGAACCAACTGAAATAAAAAGGATTGTAACACAATATTATGAAAAATTATACTTCAACAAATTTGAAAACCTAGAAGAAATGGACATATTTCTACAAACACACTACCTACATAAACTGATACAAACTAAGGTAGAAAATCTGAAGAGACCCATAACAAAAGAAGAAACTGAGGAGGTCATAAAAGAAATTCCCAACAACAAAAAAAAGCCGTGGCCCAGACGGCTTCACTTCAGAATTCTACCAAACATTCAGAGAAGAACTGACACAATACTATTCAAACTATTCCAGAACACAGAAAAGGAAAGCATACTCCCAAATTCATTCTATGAAGCCAGCATAACCCTGATACTAAAACTAGGCAAAGATACCACTAAAAAAGAAAATTATAGACCAATATCCCTCATGAATATAGATGCAAAATTCTAGCCAACAGAATTCAACAGCATATCGAAAAAATAATATATCACGACCAAGTGAGATTCATACCACATATGCAAGAATGGTTCAACATTAGAAAATCAATCAACGTAATCCACCACATAAATAAAACAAAGAACAAGAATTCCATGATCATCTCAATCAACGCAGAAAAGGCATCTGATAAAGTCCCAGACCTATTCTTGATAAAAACTCTCAACAAAATAGGAATAGAAGGGAAATTCCTCAAAAATTAAGGGCATATATACAAAACCAACAGCCAACATGATTCTCAAAGGAAAGAGACTGAAAGCACTCCCCTTGAGAACAGGAACCAGACAAGGATGCCCTTTATCATCACTCTTATTCAATATTATACTGGAAGTCCTAGCTAGAGCAAAAAGGCAAGAAAGGGAAATAAAGAACATAAAAATTGATAAGGAAGAAGTAAAACTATCCCTATTTGCAGATGATATGATCTTACACACAGAAAATCCAAGAGACTCCAAAGAAAGCTACTGAAACTAACAGAAGAATTCAGCAAAGTGGCAGCGTACAAGATCAGCAAACAAAAATCAGTTGGATTGCTCTGCACCAACAAAGAGAACTCCAAAAAGGAAATCAGGAAAACAATACCATTTATAATAGCCCTCAAAAAGATAAAATACTTAGGAATAAATCTAACTAGAGACATAAAAAACTTACACAAAGAAAACTACAAAACGCTACTGCAATAAACCAAAAGAGACCTACATAAATGGAAAACAATACTATGCTCATGGACAGGAAGACTTAACATTATAAAAATGCCAATATTACCCAAAGCAATCTACAAATATAATGCAATCAGATCCAAATTCCAACAACACTCTTTAATGAGATCGAAAAACTAATCATCAACTTTACATGGAAAAGAAAGAGGTCTCAGATAAGCAAACCATTATTGAAGAAGAACAAAGTAGGAGGCCTCACACTCCTCAATCTCAGAGACTGCTATATAGCCACGGTAGTCAAAACAGCCTGGTACTGATACAATGACATATACATACACCAATAGAACAGAACTGAGAACTTGAAGGTAAATCCATTCACCTATGGACAGCTGATCTTCAATAAAGGGTCAAAGTTCATTAAATGGGGAAAGCAAGTCTATTTAACAAATACTGCTGGCAAAACTGGATATCCATTTGCAGAAAAATGAAACAAGATTGTCTTAGTCATCTAGTGCTGCTACAACAGAAATACCACAAGTGGATGGCTTTAACAAAGAGAAATTTATTTCTTCACAGTAAAGTAGGCTAAAAGTCCAAATTCAGGGCATCAGCTCCAGGGGAAGGCTTTCTCTCTCTGTTGGCCTTCTTCTCATCAATGTTCCCAGGACTAGGGGCTTCTCTGCGCAGGGACCCGGGTCCAAAAGATGCACTCTGCTCCTGGCACTGCTTTCTTGATGGTATGACGTCCCCTATTCTCTGCTTGCTTCCCTTTCCTTTTATCTCCTGTACGGTAAAATGTGGTGCAGGCCACACCCTAGGGAAACTCCCTTTACATTGGATCAGGGATGTGACCTGGGTAAGGGTGGTGTTACAGTCCCACCCTAATCCTCTTTAACATAAAATTACGATCACAAAATGGAGGCCAACCACACAATTCTGGGAATCATGGCCCGCCAAATTGATACATTTTTGGGGGGACAAAATTCAAACCATGACAAAGATCTATACCTCACACCTTACACAAAAACTAACTCAAAATGGATCAAAGACCTAAATGTAAAACTTAAAACTATAAAGATCACTGAAGAAAAAATAGGGACAATGCTAGGAGCCCTAATATAAGGAATAAATAGAATTACTAAATATAACTAAAAATGTACAAACAGCAAAAGATAAACTTGATAACTGGGAGCTCCTAAAAATTAAACAGTTAATCAGGGCAAAGTCATAGAAGCTTCACAGACACATCTAAATGCCCTTAGGGACTAAGCGACCGGGGTGAGGGCTAAAGACCATGGTCTTGGGGGACATCTAGTTAAACTGGCATAACATAGTCTATAAAGAAAATATTCTACATCAACTGTGGTGAGTAGCATCTGGGGTCTTAAAAGCCTGCTAGGTACAATCTAAGATACATCTACTGGTCCCATTCCAGCTGGAGCAAAGGAGAATGAAGAAAACCAAACATAAAAGGGAAAGATTAGTCCAAAGGACAATGGATCACAACTACTACAACCTCTACCAGACTGAGCCCAGAACAACTAGATGGTGCTTGGTTACCACCACTGACTGCTCTAGCAGGGATCACAATAGAGTGTCCTGGATACAGAGGGAGAAAAACGTAGAACAAAATTCAAATTCACAAAAAAAGAAAAAAAAAGACCAGGCTAGCTGGTCTGACAGAGACTGGAGAAACCCTGAGAGTATGGTCCCTGATACCCTTTGAACTCAGTACTGAAGTCACTCCTGAGGTTCACCCTTTAGCCAAAGATTAAACAGGTCTACAGGGCCAACCATAACACACATGAGGACCGTGCTTCATAGTTCAATCATGTAAACAAGAATAAAGGGACAGGAAAACAGGACGAATGGAAACAAGCAAGCTGGGGTGGAGAAAGGGTGAGTGTTGACACATCACAAGGATGGCAACTAATGACACAAAACAATTTGTGTATTAAGTGTTTAATGAGAAACTAATTTGCTCTGTAAAATTTTACCTAAAGCATAATTTAAGTAAATAAATAAATAAACACGCTCATCGAAAGACTTTACCAAAAGAGTAAAAAGACAACCTACAGACTGGGAAAATTTTCTGACTACGACAAGGGTCTAATCTCTTAAAATCTATAGAATACTTCAACACCTCAATAACAAAAAGACAAATCATCCAATTAAAAAATGGGCAAAGGGGATATGAACAGACACTTCACCAAAGGAGACATTCAGGTGGCTAAAACACACATGAGGAAATGCTTGCAATCATTAGCCATTAGAGAAATGCAAATCAAAACTACAACGAGATACCATCCCACCCCAGCAATAATGGCACTGATCAAAAAAAAAAAACAGAAAACAAATGCTGGCAAGGTTGTGGGGAGACTGGAACTCCTATACACTGCTGGTGGGAATAAAAAATGATATAACCACTTTGGAAAACTATATAGTGTTTCCTTAAAAAGCTAGATATAGAAATACCATATGATCCAGCAATCCCACTCCTAGATATATATCCTAGAGAAATAAGAGCTGTGACAAGAATAGATACATGCACACCTATGTTCACTGCAGCATTATTCACAGTAGCAAAAAGATGGAAACAACCTAAGTGCCCATCAACAGATGAATGGACAAAAAAACTGTGGTACATACACACAATGGAATACTACGCAATGATAAAGAAAATGATGAATTCGCAAAAATCTCATCATGGATGCATGTGGAGGACATTATGCTGAGTGAAATAAGCCAACCACAAAAAGACAAATATTGTATGAGACTATTATTATGAATAGTCAAGAAGAGGTTTACACACAGAAAGAAACATTTTTTCATGGTTACCAGGGATGGGAGGAGGAGGAGGGAAAATCACCAACTAGAAAGTAGACACGTGTTAACTTTGGTGACGAGAAAGGCAGAACACAATATGAGGGAAGTCCGCACAACATGACCAAGGCAAGGGAAGACACTGAGAGGTACGCAAGAATAAAAGACAATGACGGCAAATACTATAATATACACAATCCTGCAACAACAGTAATAACAAACAATAATTTATGAGTAGATACACATGTGGTAGATATGTATGCTGAATAAGTGTGGGAGGGCATATTGGGAATCCACCCATGTGCATATATAGGTTTGTCTATGGATATTTCTACATAACATATTTGTATGTGCTACATGTATATTCATATACATAATATAGCACAGAGGGGGCACAGTCATGGAAACATCCTATATATAAACAACCAACTCAAGGTACTGAGTTACTGGGCTTGAAGGCTAAGGACCATAGTCTCAGGGGACACCTAGCTCAACTGGCATAACACAGTTCATAAAGACAATGTTCTACATTCTACTTTGGTTGAGTAGCATCTGGGGTCTTAAAAGCTTACAAGCGGCCATCTAAGATACAACTATTGGTCTCTTTCTATCTGGAGCAAAGGAGAGTGAGGAAAACCAAAAACTCAAGGAAACAACTGGTCCAAATAACTAACAGACCACAGAAACCACAGCCTCCACTAGCCTGAGACCAGAAGAACTAGATGGTGCCCAGCTACCACTACCAACTGGTCTGACCAGGATCACAAGAGAAGGTCCCGGTTAGAGTGGAGAAAAAATGTAGAACAAAATTCAAATTCATAAAAAAGACCAAATTTACTGGTCTTAGAAAGACTGGAGGAACCCCTGAGACTATGGCCCTTAGACACGCTTCTAACTTGAAACTGAAGCCATTCCCGGAGATCACTTCCCAGTCAAATAACAGGCCTATAAAATAAACAATAACATCCATGAGGAAAGTGCTCCTTAGAACAATCATCTACATGAAACCAAAAGGGCAACATCTGACCAAAAGCAAAGATGAAAAGGCAGGAAGGGGCAGGAAAATTGGATGAACAGAAATGGGGAACTCAGAGTGGTAATGCAGAGAATGCAGACACATTGTAGGGATTGCAACCAATGTCAAGGAACAATTTGTGCAACCAATGCCACAGAACAATTTGTGCATAAACTACTGAATAGGAAACTAATTTGCTCTGTAAACCTTCACCTAAAGCAAAATAAATATATACATATATTTTAAAAAAACATAACTATTAAAAAATTAAATATTAAAAAGAGAGAGAGCACTTTGGCTAGAGGTAAATCACCTGATAGTAATAAACAGCACATCTGTTCTAAAGCAACAAGACCTTAGATTTTATCAACACAGAAGGACCATGAACTTGTTTCCAGCATATAATATTATGAAAGAAAAACTCATTTGCAGTTATATCTTCAAGAGAGTTCTGGCATGTTCTCACCCCCCACCACCTCCCCAGTAGGATTACACTCACTTTATCAAAGTTTTGCATCTGCTCCCTGTTGGTAAACCAGGATTCCTTATCCTGGCTGGGCTGAATGACAAAAACCTCATAATCTGCAAACATCTGAGTGAAACGATTTGCAAAGACTTCCCGGATCTGAATGTTTAGCTGGTAAATCCTAAATTCTTCTTCATCACACTGTACTTTGTGATCCTTATTGCTGCTGGGGTCTTCTCGCACTTCCAGCTATGAAAAGGAAACAACAGATGAGAACACACAAGCTTTTCCCTTTATCCCAGAGAAATGCAATTCATCTGATTTTTTTCCAGTGGTCATTTACTAAGCAGCAAATGGAGGGGATACATAAAAGAGGAAAAAAATGGGAAGAAAAATAAAAGAAACAGGAATTCTGACATGGAGAAGAGATAAATGAAAGCCCTCTACTTAAAGGTATCCAGCAAGTCAATGAAAGTGGAGACAAGATCATTAGGGGCATGCAGCTCTAGAGAAGTTGCTAATAATCTCAATAGTCTGGGGAAAAGTAGAGTCTCTGTGAAGTCAATAAGAAAAATTATAGAGACTCAGGCAGACATGGCTGTGGCAGCATGCTTGTCCATTTTCTCATTCTTGCCTATTCTGTAATACTCTTTAGACTTGGGCAGACATGGCTCTAGCAGCATGGTTGTCCGTTCCCACTTTTCCCTTTTTGAATATATGCTGAATAAAACTTTCTTTTTGCTTTACTAAACTTTGTGATGTTTTTCCCCTACAACAGTTAATGGCATAGTCATCAAAGATTTCTGAAGCTACAAACCCAGTCGACCTCAAGGAGACCTGGACTGTGGAGCAGAAGCTAGCAAAGAGAGGTCCTATCTTCTGGACCCACGTGTTCCCACTCCATGTCCCTTCAACAGTTTTGTCACTGGCAGATAAGTTTTTACGTTGCTGATTTGTTGAAAACGTTTGACCAATATATCTCAACAAAAGATGGACTATATTGGACTCGCGAAAAAGACTGTGCCTAGACTCAATCAAGATTTCCAGAATTCTTATGCAGAAGGTGATGGGTTCACAGACTACAGCTGATCCAGAATCATTTGGAACAGAAATTAACTACATAAGACTCAGTAAACTAAAGGAAACTATGGGTTTTATATGGGAATACTGCTGATGTTTTAAGGTCCTACTTTCTGGATTTAAGAAATCATTTTCCTTTCTCCTAAATTATCTAACTAATGGGTTTAGACATTGTAACTCTTGAATTAGAGGTTCCTGTTGGTAAACTTAGAAAAGTTGTAAATATCATAACCAGAGAAATGTCTGAAATTTGAGCTATGATTTTACAAAATAGAACAGCATTAGACTTCCTATTAGTTCTCTCAAGAAACAGTTTATGCCTTAATAGAAAATGTTCCTGTAATATGCAATCTGAAGTTCTGCAGAATACAGTCACTGTTGAGGTACATGAAAAACAGTTACTGATGCTGCTTAATATATAAACCACCTCATGAGATTTGTTCCTTGGTTCAGAGACCTTAGGGTCATGGTTTCACTGGTTATTTCAGATAATTAGCCTAATATTATTGTTAGTGTTTCTCTTTTACTTCCTAGTTTGCTGTATTGTGCCTGAGATCTTAAAAACCGGATGATGCCCAGTTACCATTTATTGAGCATTTTTGATAAAAGATTCTATAGCAAGATCACGATCCAAAGGAAAGAATGATGAGAGAGCAGTATGTAATTCTCCTGGAGTCCAGATTTCTGGTTTTTGCGGAGGTTGAGGCAACCACACAGAACATCGCCTTTGGGTGTTCTTTCGAACCCCAAGCTTTGAGAAAAAAAATGGTTCCTGAAGCCACTCTGAGTCAAACAATGGTCCAGATAAACTAATAAGACCATTTTGCTCTGGGCATTGTGCTTTTTTATGAAGAATTCAGTCTATTTTAGGAAACTAACTTCAAAGATCAGACTGAAAGTTATGTTTAAGGTAAATCAGTAATTCGTTTAATCAGTCTTTAAGACAATGTCGTATGAAATACCTGTCTAATGTTTGTAATCAAACTGTCACCCTCTTAGGATGCAGAAAATTATGTATCTTAAAGAAACCAGGTTTGCAGAAGAAACTGACCTCATGGCTCAGACTCCATTTTGTCTTAGGTTCTACTTCTGCTTCTGAGAAAGCGACCCATGACTGTTAATAGGTAGACCAAGCAGGGGCAGCTTGCCCTCAGAGAAGGAACACTTAGTACGTTTTAAACAGACTAACTGAAGACCTCCTGCAAGAAAGGTCCATCCTGTATTATCTTGTTAATCATGAATTCTCTAATGGAAACTTTGTTGTCACATGTAAATTTTTCTGTATTTTCTGTTTCCTCTAGACAAACTTTGTGTGCTCTTTATCGCTATGTTTCTGTGTGATAGATGCAACTATACTAATTTAGATGATCCTTTTCCAACTGATAGTGAATTTATATGGACAATCTCTTGTTTAGATTCCTGACGAATGTGGGGGCAATGCACTTTGAGAACTTTAGGATCACCTTTAGATATTCATAGTAATGATGTTAGTAAATATTGGAAAGGTAATGTTAAATTGTTATACATTGTAAAATGAAAGTCAGAAGAAAACCCATTGGTCCAACACTCAGGATATGGTTGGTAGCTTTTAGTTATGGTATAGCTGAATTGGAGAAATCTTTATAAGAAAATTTGTCAGTCACTATGGAACAAATAACAGATGAAGTTGGTAGTGAGATGAAAGCACAACAATGAGCTCCTATCTCCTAAGCCAAGGTGACATGAGATAACAGAATAACCTTAGATTTTTTTTATTACCCAAGAAAGTAGTCTGTGCTACAGAATTAGACAGCAAGCTACTTGGTTACACACTGTAACACCCTTACAAACACCAGATTTGTTTGGCTGGTTACCATCAGGAATAAGTACATGGGATAAATCACTATTGCAAGGAATAGTAATATTCTTAGTCTACATCCTGATAGTATTAGGCATAATAAAATTTATCCCCTATTGTCTTACACACCTAAAAGGCAAAAGAAGGCCTTAGGCTAAAATGTTGACGTACACTGAGTCTGCTCACTCTGGCAACGCAATTGAGAACAACACTCTTACTTAATAACTTGGTGAAGAACCAGATAGTATCCAGTGGAAAACCAGCACCGTGTGTTTAAAAAGCCTGCAATGGCCGCCATGTAGGAGCTTGACTAAGTCCAGGTATTGATCGTTGATGTGTTATACCCACTCTCTGATCAAAAGGAGGGAATGATTTAGGAAATAATATTGGAGTTATTATTCCCAGTCCTTGAGCATACAGGATGTAACCCAGGTGGAGCTGGGCTCATAAGAGCTCACAAGGACTCACAAGGACACAGCAACTGGGCCCTGAGGTTTAAAGACAATAGCTAAGAAAATCTTGGAAAATATCTTTTAGGGAACCTTTCACATAAAGCCAATCAAACAGAACACAAAAGACTTTCCCACTCTTACCTTTTCTATTAGCATTTAGTGAATAGAAATCTGTTGGACCAATGAAGACCCTCCTGACTGTTGTTACTGAAACCTGTACCAATGATTGTTAAGACAATTCAAAATGTAGGATCACAGTTTCTAGCCAATCTGAAAAGGTGAAGCTTTCAATGGTTTTGCCCATTTGTAATGTTAATATATACTGATGGCTCTGTAATGGTTCTTTGGACTCGGGCAGACATGGCTGTGGCAGCATGCTTGTCCATTTTCCTACTCTTGCCTATTCTGTAATACTCTTTGGACTCAGACAGACATGGCTCTAGCAGCATGGTTGTCCGCTTCCCACTTTTGCCTTTTTGAATAAATGCCAAATAAAACTTTCTTTTTGCTTTAAAAAAAAGAAAAGAAAGAAAGAAAATTATAGCACAATGCAGTAAGGCCAGACCCTTGCTCTCCCTTCATCTCTTTGATTTTCTCCCCATATCATTCTCCTTACCCTTCTCCCTAAAGATTTTCCTTACTATGTCTTTTTAAACCATCTGAATCTCCCTAAGTATTTCTCTGCTTGCTCTTCAACCGGCCATGATTTTTTTTTAAATATCTGCTCTACTGATTAAATAAACATAAAAACGCAATGTTTCACACTTCACTAAAAAAAAAAAAAAGTCCAACAAAATGATTACATTGGCCCATTCTGTGTATATGTAATTTACAAAAGTAATTTAACAGTTAGAAAGGGGTAGATGAAGAGATGGGTAAACAGGTACTGAAAGCTGATAAGTTTCAAAAAAGTCAGGAAATGGAAAGCTAAGTACATCTCTGGAAAGAACACAGGACTAGAACTGAAGAGGACCAGGTTCTAGCTTCAGCTCAGCCACTTATTAGGCATTTAACTCAGGCAAAACACTTAAGACTCTCTAAGCCTCACTTTCTTCAGCTATGAAACAGAAATGATAATAGCTGCTCTGTCTGCCTTAGGTTGCTGTGAAGCTCACAGGGCAATGGATCTGAAACAGGTCTGAACACAAGGATTACCACCACTATCCCTCTGCTATAGTGTTCACACAGAATGACAGCAGGCTTTCCTTGATGTCCAAGTGAAAAGCTACCCAGATTTAGATTCAAGTAGCATTTACTAAGATAATGTCTGCCAGAGCTGAATCCAGAATGTCCTATACAGACCACCCTTCCACTGCTCACAACTATGCCTTGTCCTGAACTGGGTGCTTTCTCATCTCACACCTTATTTCATTAAGGCAAAACCCTAGCACAGACCAAACTTGTCGCAGACTCATATATAACACCTTACCTTTTCTAGGCTCACTCCAGTCCTTTTGACCAAAGCTTGCAGTCGGGCAATAGTTTCATTCTCCTTGAGGAGTTCACAGGAATGCAAAGGGGAGCCAGTGATATTCCCATTCTTCTTGTCAGAGACAAGCTCAGAGGCCCGGAGCCTCTTCAGCTTGGAGGCACTCTCACTGCAATGAAGGTTCCCTTCAGGGGGAATGCCAAATGCCATGAGAATCTCAGAGACTTCCTGGACAAACTCCAACTTGTTGGGAAACTGAGGCAAGTCCTCCGGCAGTTCAATGAAATGGTTGTCAATGTCCACAAAGCAGAGGTTAGCCTGGAAGTCAAAATAGGATGAGGAGTATGAACTCCAGAGCATTTAGGAAGAAGTTTTAGAAAGGATAATGAACAAGAGAGGGAAGGAAAAACACCTGAAATGGGCGGACATGAGGATTAATTATATAATGACATAGATCTTCAGCATCTAGCACAAAAGTCTCACATACAGTAAATGCTTGTTAAATGTTTGACAAATTAATGAATTCTTACAGTAGTGAAAACAACACCAGGAGTGAGTCAAGTCTGGAACCTAGACTTGACTCAGTCACTATCTCCCTCTATGGACCCTGACCCATTGCTGTAGTCGATTCCTACTCACAGCGACCCTAGTATACCATTACCCCTTTCTGAGTCTCAGTCCTGATTTCTAAGATTTGGTGGCTGGTCTTGATGATTTCTGTGCTCCCTTCTGGCTTTAAGATTGCTTCTGAAAGGATGTAGAGAGACAGCACTCTCACTCACATTGCTGGCGGGATGGGTAATCTGGATTGGCAAAAAGAATAACTTGCCAATATCAACTATCCCTACTTTACAGACATAGAAAGGTTAAATAACATGTCCAAAGTCATACAGCTAGTAAGTGGTAGAGCTGGGATTTGAACTCAGCCTGGCCTCACAGTCATATTCTTAAGCTCTTAGCTATCCATTCTTATCTTCCTTAGGGGTCTTGCACATTTCTTATTAAATTCAACTTAAACACTTTACAGTTCCAGCCCCTGTTGGAATTTTCTTGCAGCTATTAGAAAAGCCTTCTATTTTTGTATCTTTATCTTACAACCATGAACCTTTTCTAGTCAAAACAACTGTCGTTTCCTTCATTACAGTGCATTTATTAAATGCTCAAGGGTGCGTCTGTTTCATTTGTATACAGTTGTCCCTCGGTATCTACAGGGCACTGGTTTCAAGAGCCCCCCCCCCCCCCCCGCAAATACCAAAATCCAAGCATGCTAAAGTCCCTTATATAAAATGGCACCGTATTTGCATATAACCTACGCATAACCTCCCCTATGCTTTAAATCATCTCTAGATTACTTACAATACCTAATACAATGTAAATGTTATGTAAATTTTTGTTATACTGTATTGTTTAGGTTGGCTGAATCCGCTGATGTGGAACCCTCGGGTGCAAGGGCTGACTGTAACAGGGATAACAATATTACCTATGTCATAGGTTTGTTTTGAGGATAATGAGACAATAAACATAGAAGGTTTAGCTCAGTGCCTGGCACAGAGTAAGTACATAATGTTAACTAACATTGTTGTTATCATTGTAGAATATAAAACTTCAGCAAATGGAGATATATTCAATATTACTATATAGGAAAAGTTTATAATGAAAAGGTGCTAATAACCCCCAAAATTTGTATATTTAATGTAAGTTTTTTTAAAAATCCCAACAAGATTTTTTTTTTGAGGGTGGTACAGTGATGAACTGATTCTGAATCTTGCAGAGAAGAATAAAAGAAAGAAACAGTCAAGAAAAATTTGAGGTGAGGCTTGCCTTACTGGATACTAAACAGACATAAAATAATTACTTACTGGAAAAAAACAGTCTTGAACATATCCATGTTATTATTTATATCCCTAGATTACTCAATAAATGTTCTGGGGACAAATGACTGTCCATTTGGAAATGTTAGAATTACTATATAATACCATACTCAAAACTAAATTTTACAATAAAAAATGAAATAAATAAATTTGAGACAAAGTAAAGATTTAAATATAAAAAAATAAAGCCACTTTGTTTAAAAAGAGGCCTCGTCCTGTGGAGACCACGGTCTCGGGGAACACCTAGCTCAACTGGCATAACATAGCTTATAAAGAAAATGTTTTACATTCCACTTTGGTGAGTAGCATCTGGGGTCTTAAAAGCTTGTAAGCAGCCATCTATCTTAGATACTCCATTGGTCTCACCCCATCCTAGAGCAAGGGAGAATGAAGAAAACCAAAGATACAAGGGAAAGATTAGT
>NW_004443942.1:1329963-1368617 GCF_000243295.1 Trichechus manatus latirostris
AAGAGTATGGCCCCAGGACACCCTTTTAGCTCAGTAATGAAGTCACTCCTGAGGTTCACCCTTCAGCCAAAGATTAGACAGGCCCATAAAACAAAACAAGACTAAATGGGCACACCAGCCCAGGCGCAAGGACGAGAAGGCAGGAGGGAACAGGAAAGCTGGTAATAGGGAACCTAAGGTTGAGAAAGGGACAGTGTTGACACGTCATGGGTTTTCAACCAATGTCACAATATGTATACTAACTGTTTAATGAGAAGCTAAGTTCTGTAAACCTTCATCTAAGGTACAATAAAAAATAAATAAATAAAAAGAGGCCTCATCTTTTAAAGATACATACTGCATATATTTGAATAACATTGTAATGTCGTGTGAGATTTGCTACAAAATAAGGCAGGGTGGGGAGAGCGGAGAGCAAGGAAGATACAGATGGGAAAACAGAAGCCATGAGCTGATGACTATTGTATGATAGATGCTATTTGCTTTACTCTTGTATATGTCTGACATTTTCTGTAACAAAAAGTAAAAAATAAACCACAAATGTATTAAAAGAAAATATAAAAGATTATGATTCTATCTTAGGGTAGAGCCGAGCTTTCTAAACTTTATTATAAGGCTAGAAATCATAAAGGTAAATGTTGTTGTTATTCTTAGCTGCCATCAAGTCAGCCCCCAATACATGGTAACCCCATGCACAATGAGACTGGACCATTGTGATCCATAGGGTTTTCACTGGCCAATTTTTGGAAGTAAATTGTCAGGCTGTTCTCTCTAGTCTTAGTCTGGAAACTCCACTGAAACCTGCTCAGCATCACAGCAACACATAAGCTTCCAATGACAGATGAGTGGTAGCTGTGCTTGAGATGCACTGGCCAGGAATCGAACCTGGGTCTCCTGCGTGGAAGGTGAGAATTCTACCACTGAACCACCACTGCCCTTGCTCTAAAGGTAAACATTACTATAAAAATATTAAAAGGTAAACAATCTAGGAAATAATAATTGTAACACATAACATGTAAAAGTCACTGAGACAAAGATAATTCACTCAACTTAAAAATGGACATAGGATACAAAAAGCAAACACAGAAGAGCTATCAGTTCACTATAAATATATGAAAAAATGTTCAATTTCGTTAATAAACCAAGAAATGCAAACATATTTTTTTTACCTATTGGACTAGCAAAGATTTATTACTGTCCAATGCTGGAGAAGTTGTTGTTGTTAGGTGCTGTCAAGTCAATTCCGACTCACAGTGACCCCATGTACAGCAAAATGAAACATGCCTGGTCCTGCGCCATCTTCACAATTGTTACTACGCTTCAGCTCATCGTTGCAGCCACTGTGTCAATCCATCTCATTGAGGGTCCTCCTCTCTTTCGCTGACCCTCTATTTTACCAAGCATGATGTCCTTCTCCAGGGACTGGTCCGTCCTGATAACGTGTCCGAAGTATGTAAGACAAAGTCTCACCATCCTCACTTCTAAGGAGCATTCTGGCTGTATTTCTTCCAGGACAGATTTGTTTGTTCTTCTGGCAGTCCATAGGATGTTCAATATTCTATGCCAAAACCATAATTCAACGGCATCAATTCTCCGGTCTTCCTTATTCAATGTCCAACTTTCCCATGCATATGAGGCCAACTGAAAACAACATGGTTTGGGTCAGGCACACCTCAGTCCTCAAAGCGAGATCTTTACTTTTCAACATTTTAAAGAGGCCTTTTGCAGCAGATTCACCCAATGCAATATGTCGTTTAATTTCTTGACTGCTGCTTCTATGGGCATTGACTGTGGATCCAAGGAAAATGAAATCCTTGACAACTTTAATATTTTCTCCATTTATCATGATGTTGCTTACTGGTCCAGTTGTGATGATTTTTGTTTTCCTTATGTTGAGGTATAATCCATACTGAAAGGTGTAGTCTTTGATCTTCATCAGTAAGTGCTTCAAGTCCTTTTCGCTTTCAGCAAGCAAGGCTGTATCATCTGCATATCGCAGGTTGTTAATGCAAAAGTTACCAGGAAACAAACATCTCATGCGCTGTTATTGGGAATGTAAACTGATGACTTTCTGGGGACAATACTATAAGACAAAGTTTTTCCAGCCCAAACCAAGAACTAAAACATTACTGATACTTTTATCTACCTATGTGCTCCTCCCTAATCCCACTCCACAATCTACACACTCCCGCCCCCAAGTAACTACTGAATTCTATTTACGGCACAGTGGGTTGCTATTAACGAGCCCTGGTGGAGCAGTGGTTAAGCACTCAGCTGCTAGCCAAAAGGTCAGTAGTTTGAATTCACGAGCCACCCCACAGGAGAAAGATATGGCAGTCTGCTTCGGTAAAGATTACAACCTAGGAAACCCTATGGGGCAGTTGTATTCCGTTTTATATGGTTGCTACGAGTCAAAATTGACTCAACGGCAACGAGTTTGGTTTTTCTTTTTTTGTTTGGGTTGCTACTGTATGGCCCTTTTAGCCATGGTCTTGTAGCTCCCACAAAATGATCAGGTGGGACTATGTAAATGGGGCGCTTGTGGCCCACCGTCTTAGTCATCTAGTGCTGCTATAACAGAAATACCACAAGTGGATGGTTTTAACAAAGAGAAGTTTATTTCCTCACAGTTAAAGTAGGCTAGAAGTCCAAATTCAGGGCGTCAGCTCCAGGGGAAGGCTTTTTCTCTCTGTCAGCCTTCTTCTCTTCAGTGTTCTCCTGGACTAGGAGCTTTTCTGCGCAGGGACTCCAGTCCAGCGCTGCTTTCTGGATGGCATGAGGTCCCCCCGTCTCTCTGCTCACTTCTCTCTTTTTATATCTCAAGAGATTGCCTCAGGACACAATCCAGTCTTGTAGATCCAGCCCTGCCTTACTAACACAACTGCCACCCATCCTCCCTCATTAACATCATAGAGGCAGGATTTACAACATATAGGAAAATCACACAGTACCAGGAATCATGGCCCAGCCAAACTGATATACACATTTTGGGGGGGACAGAATTCAAACCATGACACCCACCAAGGGGAATGGACAGTTTTGCTAGTGCAAATAAGGTGTATGGAACCCTTGCAAGGGTGGGAGGAGTAGAAACATTCAAATAAGGTGCATGGCACCCTTGGTAGGGGATTGGTCAGTTTTGCCATTCCGCTAAGCTTAAAGGGAGCCAAACCCAGAGGTTAGGGGGCGGGGACCCTTACTACCAACAAGAAGAAGAACCTGGAGTGGAGCATGTCCTTCGGACCTGGGGTACCTGTGCTGAGAACCTCCTAGACCCAGGAGACAGAGAGAGCTGCAACGCTGAAGACAGCATAAGACAGGACCAGCAGGCTAGGCTCACTGACCCACAGAGCAAGAGAGCTGAGTGCCCTTGGGTAGGAGGTTTCCTGGCAGAGTAGGGTACCTCAGGGCATGTATCAGTGGAGCTAAAGAGCTTTTTAACACTTGCCTGAGCAGGGCAGAGGCCAAGGCCTAGGGTGGAGAAAGAGGTCTGCTTGTGGGCCCAGCCAAGAAGCAGCTGTCCTGATCAAAGAACTATATCCTGAGTTGTTCCTGTTATTTCCAAGTTGACCCTGATTCTGAACTGTAATCTGTTACTTCCCTAATAAACCCCATATTGTGAGTATGGTCTGTGAGTTCTGTGTGGCCACTGCAATGAATTATCGAACCCAAGAGACAAGTACAGAGTGCCATGGAAGGGATGGCTGGTATAAGAATTGGTAAAAAGGTTGGAAAGTGAACGTATGTCTGACCTTCACCTCAAAGGAATCAGCTTTGGGCTGATGCTGCTGATCTGGATGATTCTCCTCCCCACTCCTGAAGTTAAAAGGTCTGACATGTTGCCATTTTTTTATATTATTATTATCCTTTTCCTTTTAAAAAAAAAAAAAAATCACAAATATATTTATGCCTTTAAACTGTTTACTGCTTTTGAATTTTATAAAAGGATTATCATTCCTTAAACAGTCTTTTAGTACATTCTTTACTCAACATTAGGTTACTAAGATTCAGCCAGTTTTTGGTATGTAGCTGTACTTCTTTCATTTTCACTCTTATATAAATTCCACTGTGTGACTGTATCACAATTTATCAATTTTTCTATTAAAGAACCTTTGAGCTGTTTACAGCTTATTGCTTTTACATTATAACATGTATTCTTATGTGCAAGATTTTCTCTTGTAAGGTACGCAAATGTCCAACTTTGTAAGATAATGCCTGGCTGGGTTCCAAAGTGGTTATAACAATTTACACTTTTACCAGCAATCTAAAATGATGCTACAAATCCTTCCCAAAACTTGGTATCAGGCTTCTCGCATTTTGTCACTGAACTGGATATAAAATAGTACTGTACCTCTGATTTACACTTCCCCAACTGCTAGTAAAGTTAAGAAATGTAGGGTTTTTTGTGCAATACCTAGTTGTATCTTTAACCCATTTTTCTATTGGATTGTCTATGA
Source organism: Trichechus manatus latirostris (assembly GCF_000243295.1). Taxonomy (NCBI): domain Eukaryota; kingdom Metazoa; phylum Chordata; class Mammalia; order Sirenia; family Trichechidae; genus Trichechus; species Trichechus manatus. The sequence continues at coordinate 1,334,418 of NW_004443942.1, forward strand.
TCTTTTTAATGATTTGTAGGAGCTCTTTATATTCTCTTGGTGCTAATGCTTCGTACATTTTATGTGTTATAAATATCGTCTAGTTGTTATCTTTTTGCTTTCTTTAAGATGTCTTTTTCTTAATTTAAAATATCAAATTTATCAATCTTTTATTTTATGGAAAGACCTTTCTGCATTTTTTTTACAAAATCTTTACCTACCTAGAAGTCAGAAAGGTATTCATTAATATTTTCTTCTAAAAGACTTAAACTTTTACTTTTGACATTTACTTTTTAATCATCTGAAGTTGATTTTGTTATGACGTGAGGAATCGATCCTTCTTCATTTCTTTCCCCTATGGAAATTTTTCCAACTCCATTATTAAATATCCCTCCTTTGGCATAGTACCTGTACTGTATATCAAAATGCTGTTCCATTGATCCATCTGTTGATCTCTGCGTCAATAAATCTTGTATTATAAAAGAGACAAAACAGTAACGTGGTACGTCCTCCTTAATATAACTATTTCAAAAACCCTCAATCTATTCAAACTGTGTGTCTTACCATGTTTGTCTGTTCATTCATTCAATAAACATTTGCTAAGTGCATAAATTACTCTGTCTACCAATCTATAACTAAAAAAGGGAGCTTTTCCATCTCAAAGATTCCAAGACTAGAATAATCACTTTAAATTTCACTCTCTAAAATTCCTCCACAAGATAACTGAGCTTTGCCTATTTAAATGGCCAAAGAATGTTTATCACATTAAGAAAAGGCTACTTTTTGCTTATTCCTTTAAGATTTTAAAAGTATAAACTGTCAAGCTAAGCCATTAAAAAAGACAGTAAAGATGGAATTAAATTATGTAGTCATGAAGACTACCTGCCTCATAAATTCTGACCATACATTAACAGAATATGGCACTATGACCCACTAGAGGTATACAATGCAATCATTTACCTCTCTTTAGAGGGAAAAAAGTAGTTTCTCCAGTAGGAAAGAGAGAGGGAGCTAAAAATAACTGTATCCACTCAACAACACTCGGATGGCTTTTCTCCCACTGCTGTAAGCCAAACACAGAATGTCTGTAAAGAATTTTATGTGTACATATTGTGGCTATCTCTAGCCAGAGATGGCTAGAGGTGAGAAAGCAGTTCAAGCTCACTTCAGAGATGGGCTAGAATAAGATACGAGCCTCTGAGCAGACAGCACCAGCCATTCTTTCCGAAGTTGGGCTGAAAAAGGAGGGATAAGAAGGCAAAGGGAAAAAGAGGACCATTCAATTATCAGGCTCATAAAATAGCCTCGCACTTTTCTTCCCAGCACACAGAGGGCTCTGGAAAAAAAACGGAAGCAACTTATAAAGTTACCACAAACTCATCCATCTCTTTCCTCAACCAAGAAGCAGCCAACTCCTGTATAACAGCTTAGGGGACAAGAAGTAGCCTGGAAGAGGTCCTGAACCCTACATGATCAGTTTTCCTATTAATCTCCTGCCTTGTTGGGAAGACTTAGCTACTCTGGAGTAGTGACCACATGGATCCCCAAAATACCAATGTCCCAAATGTCTTCCTGCAGGGGGTCATAAAGACCCTTCCCAGCCCTGAGTTCCTAACAACAAATCACAGCCAGCTTCTCCCCCTAGTCTATTTCCAAGTGATTCATCGAAGAGGAGCTCAACACACAGACTGTTGGTGCGGAAGGTAGGAGAGAACAGTAGAGGCTATTAAAGGACTGTCCTGAGACCTGAGAAAGGAGAAAAACAGTGAGAAAGAAAGAAGGGCCCAAGACAGAAAGAAGTGACACACACAGACACCCCCTTCTTTAATATCCTCTGCTTGCTTCTCCTGACATAGCTGTAAAGGAACTGCATCCTTCTGGACTCGGACAATGAAGCCCAATACAGAAGCACAGGACAAAGCCCCCCTCACAAAGGCTGCCCAGCACTCTCACTTGCTCAGGGCCAGCTGAGCTCATATGTTGGTGTCAAAAGGAACAAAGCACTTTTCACAGACTTCTGATTCCGAAGGATGGGCAGCAACTGATGAATTCTAATTTGGGGACTAGAAAATGTACACTCTTCTTTCCTCCAAGGAAAGTCCCACTTTGAAACCAACTTTGCCCCATCCTCTACCCTGATGATGCCCCCTTGACCAGGCCCAGGTGTATTTCCCCAGTCCTGCCTCAAAGCGTCCTTCTAGCGGCATAGTTTAAACATACCACAGGATGTCCACCAAAATATTCATAGCAGTTATCTCTGACAGTAAAATTTAAGGTAATTCTTATTTGATTCTTTATGTTTTTGTGTAATGTTAGAATCTTTTACTATAAACGTCTTATTTACAAGAAACACTTCAGAGTTGTCTTTCAAAGATACTAACACTCTCCATTCATTATGTGCACCCCATGGTGTTTAACTCTTTAAAACGGTTCTTCTCTCCCCAGTCTGAGACTTCCTATGAGAACTACCCAGATTCAGATATCCCAGAGGTTACCTGCTAAAAATCAAGGTAAAAGTACCAGCTATGTTAAAAAAAAAAAAAATCCATTGCCATCGAATCGATTCCAACTCATAGCGACCCTATAGGACAGAGTAGAACTGCCCCATAGAGTTTCCAAGGAGCGCCCGGTGGATTCGAACTGCAGATCTTTTGGTTAGCAGCCGTAGCACTTACCCATTAAGCCACTAGGGTTTCCCCAGCTATGTAACGCCGCTACAAATATTTGCTCTTCAGGGGGGCAGTCTGGATGAAGTGGGGACTCAAATGCCAGAACTGCTTATTTATGAAGCACACATCAATGTTCTACAGTTCTGTTGTCACTATTCCTTCCCAACTAGACCACAGGGAGAGGCCAGAAGCTCATAAACACAGGTTGCAACAATGATGGGGAATACTACAAAAGTGGAAGATACAGTACACCAGAACAGAATAAGTTCTGACTTTCTCACACAAACCACAGTCTCTCAAATAGTTGCATTAAGAAAACTGCTGGTCTTCCAGCAGGTTCTTCAAACACCCACATACATGAGACACACAGTGTATGATGCTGAGAGATTCTACAAGGAAGAAAACTTGCCCCAAGTATAGAGCAAAGTGATGCCGAAGCTGAAAATAAACGAGAAATTTGGCTTCTTTTTAGTGACCTATTTATTAAATTATTCATGTAGCATGCTTCTTTGGCCTTCCACCTGCAATCATTTTTTATTTTGTTCTTATTTTGACTTTATAAAATTATAATTAGATTTACTAGGAAATGGCATCAATACAAAATATGCATTCGTTTAAAGCAAACAACAAAAAGCTCTCCTTTCTCAATCTTTGGTATCTAGTCTTCATGCATTATTTATAAGTAGAATAAACAAGTACACATAAACAGCCATAACCCCACCTTAATGGTTTTCTCCATCATTTAGATCTTTCCTTCCTTAAGTAATAGTCTCACCCCAAACAGCACAAAGCTCTACAGAATCAAAGGAGCAAAAGGTATGGAAATGAAAGAAGCTACAAGGAAGACATTTTGATTCTAAAACCAATGGAGAATCAGCAAAGTGAAGAGATAATCTATAGAATGGGCAAAATATTTGGTAACCATATATCTGATAAGGGATTAATATCCAGAATATATATATTAATATCCAGAATATAACTCCTACAAATCAACAACAAAAAGACAACCCAATTAAAAATGGGCAAAGGTCTTGAACAGACATTTCTGCAAAGAAGATACACAAATGGCCAATAACCACATGAAAAGATGCTCAAACTCATTAGTCATTACGGAAATGCAAATCAAAATCACAATGATACCGCTTCAAACCCACTAAAACAAAACAACCGGTTGCCACTGAGTCGATTCCGACTCATAGCGACACCCACTAGGATGGCTAATATCCTAAAAACAGAAAATAACAAGTGTTGGTGAGGATGTGGAAAACTTGTAATCCTCCTGCTTTGGAAGTGGAAATGGAAAATGGTACAGCTGCTGTGGAATACAGTTTGGCGGTTCCTCAAAAAGTTAAACATAGAATTATCATATGACCCAGCAATTCCACTGCTAGGTACATAGCAGAAAGACTCAAATAGATAAGTATACACCATTGTTCATTGCAGCATTATTCACAATAGCCAAAAGGTGGAAACAACCCAAATGTTATTCAACAGAGGAATGGATAAACAAAATGTGGTATAATACATACAACAGAGTATTATTCAGCTATAAAGAGAAATTAAATTCTGACACATGCTACGACATGAATCAATTCTGAAAACATTATGTTGATTGAAATAAACCAGATGCAAAAGGACAAATTTCCTATGATCCCATTTATGTGAAATATCTAGAATAAGCAAATACATAGAGATAAACGTTTATTAGTGGTTATTTAGGGGTTGTGGAGAAGAGAGTAAAAGTTATTGCTTAAGGGGTACTGAGTTTCTGTTTAGGGTGATGGATTACATTTGGAAATGAACAGTTGTGAAGGTTGCATAAAATGGGGAATGTAATAATAATGCCACTGAATTATGCACTTAAAATTAGTTAAAATGGTAAATGTTTTATTACATATACTTTACCATAATGAAGATACATTTTACTATAATTTAAGTATCACCTGTATGGTCTAATTATCAGGCATGGTCATCAAAGATGCCGATGACATGAGTGCTGCCCAGATCCAATTCCAGGAGAATGTCCCCTTCTTTGGGGTCCCCTTGCTCATATTCCTCCATTACGCACAAAAACCTTTTCCCCCAAAATTTTTGGTGGAAGGAGGAAACAGAGTCATGTTGATACCAATGTATGTATAACCCAAAGTCTTCTTCCAAGATCTTTCTAATAACTAAGAAATTCAGAGTAGGAAAACCCTTCCCTCAGCTAGCTTTATACCAGCCACAAAATAACGTAAAAAGGCAGAATGGTTATATCGATAATTCTAGCAAAATGAAAAAAAAAATCTTATTTCTATTCATACTTTAAATCTACTCAGAAATAAAGTAGGAAATAAGCAAATAAGTACATATTTTAAATCAATACTTTTGGTATTTGAAACAATAGGAAAGAGAAGCAGGCCATCCTCTTAACAAGACAGAAAAAGCATTCCCTCAAGGCCTTCCTTATCTCGAACCATAAAAGTTTTCAAAACTGGCTCAGTACTATAAAGAATCACTATGATGAGTATAACTTTATAGATCAACTGTGGCCCATAAAAGAAAATCACTGACTTATTAATATATGACTGACTTCTAAAGTAGTTAAAACATTATAGTATGTAAGAGTTTCTTAAAATAACAGAGGGCAGGTAGTATAAAAGTAAAATACAACTGAACATGCATGATAACTGTTGAAGCTGGGTGTTGAGAACACAGGGATTCTTTTTTCTTTTTTAATGCTTCAAGTTTTACATAATAAAAAAATTTAAGTCTAAAAAAGTGTCTACAATACTGTGTATGATAACATGCATGAAAAAGAAAATTCACAAAATAGCACAAATACAGAGACTACAGATACGTTAATATGTATGTCAAGCTATAGGAGCTCTGGTGGCGCAATAGTTAAGCACTCAGCTACTAACTGAAAGGTTGGCAGTTGGAACCCACCAGCGGCTCTGCAGGAGAAAAGACCTTCATGGGAGAAAGACCCATAAAGATTATAGCCTAGGAAACCCTATGAGGCAGCTCTACTCTGTCCTATAGGATCTCTATGAGTCGGAATCGACTCTATGGCACACCGACAAGAAGTCAAGTTATAAAGATAAAAGTTTAACAAGTGTACCCGGAATGATATAAATTGAACTAAATGTTTATTGTTTATACTTTTTTCCTGAAAAGTTATTTATGTTCCCAAAAATAAAACAAACTTGGTGACACCACCCTGGGCTCATCCCGAAGCTCTTCTCTCCCCAACAGATCAGGGTCCAGGGGCACCAGCACTCAAGCACCACAGTTTCTCTCACCTCTTGAGGCAGCTCCAGCTTTGACCGGTCATCCAGGCCATTGGAATGCAAGCCCATCAGGTATGGAACAGGAGCATCTAAGAAATGTAGGAGAGAAGCCGGGAGAATAGGGACATAGACATGCTGCCACTGGAAAGGAAACATGAGAGCTGTAATTGTCTCTGCCACGGTCATCAGTCTCTGGTAATCTAGGTCAAAAAAACACACACAAACCAAATAGTCAAATACAAGACACTTCCCAAATACTAAAACTTTCAAAACAATCTTGCATTTAGAAAGAACAGGGATAAACTTCAACAAGGGTACACTCAGAGTGTGATTCCCTTGTGGGTATCAGACAAACAACCCAGAGACCTAAGTGGACCACAAGCTGAAATATACCCCCATACAGACCCCTGCTAGCAATAACATTTAATACAGAAATACAATAAAAGTCATAAATAGCACCTTGCTCCAAACACTAAACCAGAATTTATCAAGTAGATTCTCTTAAGTAAAAATGGGGTGGAGGAAGTGAAGTGAAATTCAATTTCCATTCTGCATGAAGTCTAAAAACAGGCTCATTCACCACTCAGTATTTCTGCAGTGCATTCTAAAAGATGATGTGAGCTGTGCCTTCAAGATCAAGCACAGAGAACCATTAAGCATGCAGAAGCTGAAATGTCCACGCTATCCAAGTCTGCCCTATACCTGGCAGCCACTCCTGAATGGGAACAGCATAAAATTGACATTTTAACACTTCAGTGAAAAGCTTCCCTAGAACTTGAAAGACCGAGAGGACTGACTTTAGTGACTCAAAACTTTTGCTCCAGATCAGAGACCATAGCCTGGAAATGAAGGCTTGTGCTTAAAGTTTCGTTTTTCTTCAGAATGCAATTTTCTAGAACTCTTTTTAAAAATGGCTAATAAATACATTGGCAAAGTCAATAAAATGGACTGGTTAAAACTGGAAATTTAATAAATTACTACTCATAAATAGTATGATGGTTTCAGGCATTTAAGGACAAAGCAGGAACATAAATTTTAAAACCATATGAGTAATATCCTCTGGAATGGCTGATTTCAAATGACTTTTCATAGGGGTTAAAATAGTTTTATTCACTAAAAACCCAGCCCACTATTTACGCAAAACACAGCTTGGTTCATAAAGGAATTCTAAGTACAAAACACTATCCAGAAAATGGAGAAGTTTGAATAGCTCACTAACAAAGCTTTGAAAGCTATCATCGTGCTCCCGGCTAAGAAAAGAGCATGACCTAGGAAGAATTATTTTTTACTAGTAGTGCAAACATACAGAAATTAATAACTTAAAATTCATTATTTCAAACATTTTGAACACACTTCAGAAAGTGTTTCAGAGACTTCTTTGGAGAAACAGATAAGTGATATGACAAATCAGTGGGTAAAACAGAGCTCAGAGTTTCAATCACCAATAATAAAAAAATAATACAGCTGGTTTACAAGAAGGACAAAGGAGCAAGAACTTTGTCATATTCACTAAAGCTTTGGGGCAAGCTCTGGTAGGAGTTCAAGGAGAGGGTCTATCTCATTTTTCATTGTGCCCACATGAAGCACTGGCATTCCCAAATTAAAAATTATTTATAGTGAGGATACCCCCACCCACCGAATCAAGGACAAAAACATTCCCCAAATCACAGAAAACGTGTCTTCAGGATCAAATTAGAAAATCTACATATCACTTCATAAAAAGTATTTAGTCCTACATAAAAGTAAGCAACAAGTGAATAACAAAATTCAGACCACTGCAAGGTCCACCTTCAGCCTCTTCTGTGATGTCTCAATTCCACTGGTTACCTGGACACCTCTACTTATTTACTCGCTTTCTGCTGAAATCCTCATACTCTACTATTACTCTAACAACTATTACTAAAAAGAATTCTAAAGATCCTCCAGATCGGACCTCAATTCTTGTATTTTTCAGCTTTTTTTCTAGATAGGAATGTCAGGAAATAATCAACTCAAGGGCAATAATCTCAAGAATCTCAGACATCATAAGAATTTATTTTATAATTCAAAATTAAGATGAATCAAAAGAATGTAAAAGTGTGGGAGAAAAGCAGGGGGAGGGAAAAAAACCTTCAAGTGATATTTTAAAGCTGAAGGTCTAGTCCTACTATACCCCAAAACTGGCTCTTAAATACATATTTTAGATAAATGTTTGGCTAAATTATTTCCCTACCCAACCACCCTTTCGGTGTATGTACACACACACAGACACACACAGACACACACAGACACACACACACACAGACACACACACACACACACACAGACACACAGACACACACACACAGACACACACAGACACACACACCATCACCCTATTACCCCATTTTTGGATTTAAAAAAATAAAAGCAGGAAGTACCAGAGGCGTATTCAATCACCGGAAAACCAAACAGCTTCCTCCTTCCCTTACCCAAAGTCAATAAAGCATGTGCTACTACTGCTTATGTGGCTGCCATTCCTGACAAGTCTGCTCAGGGACAATAACATCTCACAGTGGGCCAACATACTCTGAGTAAAGGAGTCCCTGAAATGCTTTTGTCAAGGCAGCTTTCTGGGCATTGGAATATGCCTGCAGTATCTGAGAACATCTACCATATAACCATAAAACAGGGCATGCTAGAGTGAAGGAAACTATAAATCAAGTTCTAATTTTTCCCCTACTCTTCAGGATGACTCTAATCTAGTATCTGAGACTCAGACCATTTATTTCTGCTACTAATAGATACCTTTATTTGCCACACATCAAAATCCCTGAAGAATTCCTTGTGATGAACTTGAAATTGGAGGATTCTCAGAAACAAAACCTATTCTGGGGGTGAGAGATAATCTCACTTTCAAAGCTACTGCTTTCCGTTTATGTGGTTTCATTTAACAGATGCTGGAAATTTGGAATGTTATGGTCTTTCTAGTCGGTGTGAGTTGTGTGGTTTTCTTTCTCCCCCTCTATATTTTTATATTTTTTAAAAAGCTACATCCCACCTGGAAGGAGAGCCTAATAAACACCACCTCAGGGATCCAGCACTCTGTGGTACCCACACTGGGACACTGACTTCCCAGTGCTGTAAGCAACAGCATAAAACCCATTTCTATACACAAGTACAAACAATAAAATGGGTATCCCTTTTGCTATTCATTGCCTGTCTGTGCTCGTTTCAAGAAGGTAAAACCAATAAATAGGAAGGTCATCTGCATCCAAAGAGTTTCCGCCAATCAAAATCAACTGTAGACACTTCAGCTCTAGGCAACTACCTGTGTTCTGTCACAGCTTCCATAATGTTGTAATAAGCAATTACTTCTAACAAAAGGAGATAATGCATAGCATAATGGGATTACCACCACCACTCTTGAGTGGTAAGGAGGGGGGAATCACTACATTTTTATGACTTATCTCTATGCAGAAAGACAACTCTTAATATATTAGATTTGGGATCACCCTACAGATAAGTGGAGCACCGGTGGAGTAGTGGTTAATACCTATGGCTGCTAACCAAAAAGGTCGGCAGTGCGAATCCACCAGCTGCTCCTTGGAAACCCTAGGGGACAATTCTACTCTGTCCCATAGGGTCGCTATGAGTCAGAATTGACTCAAGGGCAACAGGTCTTGGACGGGTCTACAGATAAGCCCACTCCTAAACAAACTACATGACATCTTCTACATATTAGAAACTGAATATATAAACTTTATCACACTACTCTTCGTACCTAGGAAACAACCGAAACTATAGTCTTGCAGTCTCTAAGATACATTATCAAATGAAGAAAGCAACGTGCTAAACAATAACAATTGTTGTGGTTAGGTGTCATCCAGTTGATTTTGACTCAGAGCAACCCCATGCGATAGAGCAGTGCTGGCCCATAGGGTTTTCTTGGCTGTTAATTTTTACAGAAGCAGATCGCCAGGTCTTTCACTGGCTGAGTTGCTGGGTAGGTTTGAACCGCCAGCCTTTCAGTTAGCAGCCAAGTGCTCAGCTGTTTGCACTACCAGGGCTCCTTAATAAATAGTCCCATTTGTATTGTTTTTAAAAAGCATGTATGTTTGTATATGCATGACTATGCCTGGAAGGAAATGGGAAGAGAAAACGGTGCTAACCTCCCTGAAGGAAATCTAGGGGCCAGAGGTAGAAATCGTATACTTGCACTATATATTCTTTTGTAATGTTTTAAATTTTGATTCCATATGATTAAAATGCTTTTTGTATGTTTTAGTTTAACATACCAAATATATCATATGTACATGCATAATTTTTTTAAAATTAAAATTAACACACGTATATTCAACACCTAACATAAAAAATAGTATTTTTAAAAAATATTTGGGGGAAGGGCATAAAAAAAATTGAGAGATTGTTTCTTGGCAGTAATTACTTCTCTGGGGTAAGATTCTAGGTCAAAGAAGGGAAAACTTTCAACTTCCTCTTCATTGTCCACGTACTATTTATTTGTTTAAAAAAACTTATTTTCATTAGGGATACACAAGAAATTTGCTCTCTGTGGCTACCACAGGAGGAATAGAGGGAAGGAGATTTCATCTCATTTGCTTTGTAATGGTTTTGATTTTTAACCTTGAGCCCGTATTTCTTTTGTAATAAAAAACTAGTTTAGATTTTTAAGATACAAATATCTCCTACCAACCTCCACATAATCAACTCACTGTATTAATTGATTTTCCTCATTCTCTCAGTAAAGCATACACTGCTCCCACTCACTGAACTGAATGGTAACAAGAGTCAGTTGCATCTGTCCCCAAATACGTCTGTGCTAGTTGAACTTATTACTTGATTATATAATTTGACGAAATATTATGTAAATAAATGGCAAAAATCTGAAGGCAAAAAGAAAAAACTGTTGTTTCTATGAGAACAAAATTAAATGCTTTAAAAAGACTCATTAACATAAAGTTGCTAAAAAATACTGTAACTGAATTAGGCATATTGTAAGTACAATAAACTAAGTGCAAAAAAACTAGGGAAAATTATAAAAGTTTAGAGGTAGTCTCCACTCAGATTCTTCTGCAATGTTCTTAACTTTTCTCTACTTAGGAAAAAAAAAATAACTGGAAATCCTAGTAAATGCATTATAGTTATAATTTATGTAAGAAAAACAATGCATATAATTAGTGAACCCATAATCAAGGGATATGCCTGGACCCTATACCAAACAACTGGTGACTGCACATTAATATGTTTCAAGTTAAAATGTGTAATAGATGTATATACTATTTTTAGAATCCCCAGACTTTACTTGTTCAATTATTTAACCAACTACCCTACTAGATCACATTAAAGAGCTTCTTTTCTCCTCGTAATTTTAAAACAACCACTAAAAAATTATGCTATTAAAAAAAAAGGAGGGGAGGGGTGGGGGGGAAATACTAAATAGACAATAGATAAGTGGTAACTCTGGTGAAGGGTAAGACAGTACACAATACTGGGGAAGCCAGCACAACTTGTACAAGGAAAGGTCATGGAAGCTCCATAGACACATCTAAACTCCCTGAGGGACTGAATTGCCGGGCAGAGGGCTGTGGGGACCATGGTCTCGGGGAACATCTAGCTCAATTGGCGTAACACAGTTTATAAAGACATTGTTCTACATTCTACCTTGGTGAGTAGTGTCTGGGGTCTTAAAAGCCTGTGAGCGGCCATCTAAGATACTCCACTGGACTCACCCCTTCGGGAGCAAGGGAAAATGAAGAGAACAGGATACAAGGAAAAGATCAGTCCAAAGGACTAATGGACCACAGCTACCAAGGCCTCCACCGGACTGGGTCCACTACAGCTAGATGGTGCCTGGTTACCACCGACTGCTCTGACCGGGATCACAACAGAGGGCTCTGGACAGAGCTGGAGAAGGATGCAGAACAAAATTCTAACATACAAAAAAAGACCAGATTTACTGGCCTGACAGAGACTGGAGAAACCCCAAGAGTACGGCCCCCAGACACCCTGCTAGCTCAGTGGTGAAGTCACTTCCGAAGTTCACCGTTCAGCCAGGGACTGGACAGCCCCATAAAACAAAACAGGACTTATGAGGCACAGCAGTCCAGGGACAAGGAAGAGAAGGCAGAAGGGGACAGGAAAGCTGGTGATAGGGAACCCAAGGTTGAGTAAGGACAGTGTTGACATGTAGTGGGGTTCTTAACCATTGTCATAGGGCAACATGTGTACTAACTGTTTAATAAGAAACTATTTTGTTCTGTAAACCTTCATCTAAAGTGAGAACAGCAGCACAACTGGAAGAACGTAATCAATGTAACTGAATTTTACATGCAGAAATTTTTGAAATGGTGTATCTTCAGCTATGTATATTTTCACAAAAAAAAAAAAAGGTCCTCCAAGGTCGAGAAGGGAGCATGTTGACATGTCATGGGGTTGTTAACCAATGCCATAAAACAATATGTATAGTGACTGTTTAATAAGAAAATATTTGTTCCGTAAACCTTCACCTAAAGTACAATTAAAAAAAAAAAAAAAGGAGAGGAGAACTCTATTCTCTACATGGACCGAAGAACAAATATTATCCAGAAGTAAATAAAACAACCTACATATAAAGAAAATACTGCTTAAAACTGCCAGTTCAATCATCCGAAGGGTAACACTTTTAGAATCTTACAATTTTAGCTGAATTCCTTCTCCCTAAGTAACACCTCTTTTCTGTTCAGAAGGCAGAACATGCAGCAGGTAACATCAACTATGAAAGGTGAAGGCATGTTTTTGAAGGGCAAAGATTTTTGTCCATATAAGGACAATTTCTTTGAATCATAAATAAAAACAATTTTTAAGAAAACCAACCTGAATTGTTTAAAGCACAGTATTAACAATAGAGACCATAACCTACATGCAATAAAAGGCAATCCACTCCATTTTAGCTTCAACCATGCTCAGCACTGTCCAGGAAGAGTTTTTGAAAAAAAGCTTTTTCTTATCCATGCTAAGAATGACTTTAGGTCCTGAGTTCGATTTGACTCTATACACAAACTTTCTCAATTGCCTTCAAATCTCTTGAAATTTTTATTATGAATACAATAACCCACATTCTGGGAAATACAGAAGGGGCTCTGACAGAAAACTGTCACTTACCATATTTTTTGTTTTAATTCTCCCTTTGTAGCCTCTAACAATTCCCACTGTATGACAGGTATCTAAATGCCAGCTGCACCCTCTAACACCTGGACTATCTGCTTCCCTCCTCTCTGCTCCATTCCAAACCAGTCTTCAGACTATTCAACTCAGTCTCTGTCTCAAAGTATTTTCATCAAGCTCCAGCCAACAGACAGTGACTAGGAAAGTAATATGACTTGTTCAAGTCTATACCTCACCCAGAGGCAGGAATAGGCAATTTCACATTTTAAACCAAAAGTTGCAAAGTGAAGCCTCAAGGACTATGTTCAACCAATAGATGTTTTTTGTTTGGCCTGCACAGTGTTTAACAAGAACATTGCTGCTGATGTTTAAAAATCAGAGATTTCCTGTAAAAAAAAAACCTGGGTCCCCTTGAAAAACTGGAAGATCTAGTAACATTAGTCAGCATTCCCACAAGGAATTAGCTGGAGTTAATAAGTGGCTGTTCACTTCAGATGGGTTGTGTGCTCTTCAATTCAATATAGTCTCCATTACTTCACCTTCAGACTACATCCAGAATTCAACCATTACATACCACTTCATTGTTTTACTTCTTAGTCCTAGCCAACATCATCTCTCACTGAGATTAGAACGGCCTCCTAACTGGACTGTGCTTTTCTCCATTCCTCATTTGGGGATATACTCATAACACGGTGGCTAGACTGATCCTATTAAAAAGTATAAATTCATTCATTAACAAACATTCACTGAGCACCAAATTATATACCAGGCACTTTTCTGGTGCTTGGAATACATCAGTGAACAAAAGGCAAAAATCCCTGCCCTTATCAAGGTTAAACATCATTCCTCAGCTCAAAGTCTTCCTATGCCCACAGGCCAAATCTGGGATAACTGGAGCATCAAAAATAAATACAGTAATGGATTATAACTCACTGAATAAAATAAAAATCTATGAGTCCATAAATAACAAGGGAGAATGGAAAGCTCTTCCTTATAGTAGAATGCCAACTAATAAATACAGACAGAATATAGAACACCAACTAATAAATACAGAAGGAATACTAGAGTTAGAAAATCACCATTTTGCAACCATCACAGTAATGACTAATTCAGACTAGAACCATCAATGGATGTTAAAACTATAAGGCAAATCTTTGAAGAGGAACAGGGTATTCACAAAGTTTCAAAGTATCTCCCCACAAATGACTTACTAGTTACAAAGGTAAAAATGGTAACTCTCCGGTGAAGACACCCAGCAGATACCATCTTAGCGAAGTGACCAAATTAACATCACCAAAAGGAACAAACTGACATCATAGGCCTCCTGTAATAACAAAAATCAACATTATACGCCTCCTGATACAATGTACTGAGAAAAGCACATCACTTCTGTGATATCCTATTTATAACCTGAATCTAATCACGCAGAAACATCAGACAAACTCAAATGGAGGAACATTCTACAAAATAACTTGCCTGTACTCTTCAAAAATGTTAATGTCATGAAAGACAAAGGTTGAGGAACTGACAACTAAAAGCGATGTACGCTAGTGGACTGGATCCTAGATCAGGATTTTTTTTTTTAATTATCATAACAGACATTATAGGATAGTAGCAAAATCTGCATATAGTATTATATAAATTTAAAATTTCCTCAATTTGATAATCATACTGTAGTTACATAAGATAATTTCCTTGTTCTTAGGAAATAAAAGCTGAAGCACTTAGAGGTTAGGGGCCAAGGGACATGATGTCTGCAATAACTCTCAATGGTCCAGTTATGTTCACACATATACAGAAATAGAGAGAGTAATAAACCAAATGTAGCAAAATGTTAACAACTGGAGAATTTGTAGGAGTGTATAAAAGACTTCTTTAAACACTTCTTGCAACTCATCTATAAATCAGAAATTATTTCAAAATAAAAATTTAAAAATATTAAAACCTCCGATGGCTTCACATCTCAAAGTAAATGCCGAAGTCCTTATAATGACCTATAAGACCCTCTACAATCCGGCCGCCTGTTAAATCTCTAACACCATCTTCTACTATACTCCTGCCACAGAGTGGAGTACACCCTAGTCCATCCATCCATCTTCCTTACTGTTCTTGCACATTCTTGTCTCAGAACCTTTATACCTCTTGTGCCCTTTACCTGGAAGACTTTTCCTATCTGGACCCAGATATTAAGATGGCTAGGTCATTGAGAGAAGCCTAACCTAATCACCCTATTAAAAAGTGAAACTTCCCTTCCCCAAATATTATCTTCCGTCTCTGTTTTATTTTTCTCTATAGACCTTTTACCACCTTACCTACTATATACCTTATTTATTTATGCTATCATCTCTCTCTCTTCCCCTACTAAAATATAAGTTCCATTATGGCAGGGATTTTTATCTGTTTTGTCCACCACTGTATCTCTAGCACTTGGAATAATGCCTGGTACACAGTAGGTGCTCAACAAATATGTTGTGAATGAATAAATTTTATGTTACTTGTCTGGCTCATTTACTACTCATCTGTTTCCTTCTGATCTCCCTTACTGTCTTATCTAAATCCACTGTTCTTGAGTTGAGAATCCAGACATAAACTCAGCCACCTATGAGCAGCTGATATTTGACAAAGGTCCAAAGTCCGTTAATTGAGGAAAAGACAGTCTCTTTAACCAATGGTGCTAGCATAACTGGATATCCATCTGCAAAAAACTGAAAAAAGACCCATACCTCACACCGTGCACAAAAACTAACTCAAAATGGATCAAAGACTTAAATATAAAATCAAAAACGATAAAGATCATGGAAGAAAAAATAGGGACAACGCTAGGAACCCTAATACATGGCATAAACACAATACGAACCATAAGTAACAATGCACAAGCACCAGAAGAGAGACTAGACAAATGGGAGCTCCTAAAAATCAAACACTTATGCTCATCAAAAGACTTCACCAAAAGAGTCAAAAGACAACCTACAGACTGGGAAAAAAAAATTTGGCTACAACAAATCTGATCAGCGTCTAATCTCTAAAATCTACAAGATACTGCAAAACCTTAACAACAAAAAGACAAATAACCCAATTAAAAAATGGGCAAGGATATAAACAGGCACTTTGCCAAAGAAGATATTCAGGCGGCTAACAGACATACGAAGAAATGCTCACGATCATTAGCCATTAGAGAAATGCAGATCAAAACTACAATGAGATAATCATCTCACCCCAACAAGGCTAGCATTAATCCAAAAAACACAAAACAATAAATGCCGTAGAGGTTGTGGAGAGACTGGAACACTTATACAGTGTTGGTGGGAATGTAAAATGGTACAACCACTTCGGAAATCGATTTGGCACTTCCTTAAAAAGCTAGAAATAGAAGTACCATACAATCCAGCTATCCCGCTCCTTGGTACATATCCTAGAGAAATAAGAACTGTCACACGAATAGATATATGCACACCCACGTTCACTGCAGCACTGTTCACAATAGTAAAAAGATGGAAACAACCTAGATGCCCATCAACGGATGAATGGATAAACAAACTATGGTATATCCACACAATGGAATACTACGCAACGATAAAGAACAATGATGAAGCCGTAAAACATCTTATAACATGGAGGAAGCTGGAACTTATTATGCTGAATTTAGACAGTCACAGAAGGAGAAATATGGTATAAGACCACTATTATAAGAACTGAAGAAAAGGTTTAAACACAGAAGAAAACATTCTTTGATGGTTACGAGGTTGGGGAAGGAGGGTGAGGGTTATTTACTAACTAGATAGTAGA
Organism: Trichechus manatus latirostris; assembly: GCF_000243295.1. NCBI lineage: Eukaryota > Metazoa > Chordata > Mammalia > Sirenia > Trichechidae > Trichechus > Trichechus manatus. The sequence goes on from NW_004443942.1 coordinate 1,351,246, forward strand.
TAAGAATTATCTTAGGCGAAGGGAAGGACAGCACACACTACAGGGGAAGTCAGCACAGCTGGACTAAACCAAAGCTAAGAAGTATCCTGAGAACAACCAAACACTTTGAGGGACAGAGGAGCAGGGGCGGGGGTCTGGGGACTATGCTTTCAGAGGACATCTCTGTCAACTGGCATAACAAAGCTTATTAAGAAAATGTTCTGCATCCTACTTTGGTAAGTGGTGTCTGGGGTCTTAAAAGCTTGCAAGTGGCCATCTAAGATGCATCAATTGGTGCCAACCACCTGGAGTAAAGGAGAACGAAGAACACCAAAGACACAAGGAAAGTAGTAGCCCAAGAGACATAAAGGGCCACATAAACCAGAGACTTCATCAGCCTGAGACCAGAAGAACTAGATGGTGCCTGGCTATCACCAATGACTGCCCTGACAGGGAACACAACAGAGAGTCCCAGATGGAGCAGGAGAAAGGTAGGGTGCAGAACTCAGATTCTAGTAAGAAGACCAGACTTAATGGTCTGACTGAGGCTGGAGGAACCCCGGAAAGCATGGTCCCTGGATTCTCTATCAGCCCAGAACTAAAATAATTTCTGAGGCCAACTCTTCAGACAACAATTGGACTGACTGTGGGACATAAAGTGATACTCATGAGGAGTGTGCCTTTTAGCTCAAGTAGACACAAGAGACCAAATGGGCAGCTTCTGTCCAGAGGTGAGATGGGAAGGCAGAGAGAGTTAGGAGGAGCTGGTTGAATGGACATGAGGGATCAGGGGTGGAGAGGAGGAGTGTGCTGTCGCAGTATGGGGTGAGCAATTAGGGTAACATAACAATGTATGTATAAATTTTTGCATGGGAGACTAACTTGAAATGTAAACTTCATTTAAACTACAACAATTAAAAAATAATAATAATAAATCTGCCATCCTCAGTTACCCTCTCATTTATAAAAGCAATTCAGTTATAACAAGCAACAGAAAGAAGCAACACATCTTCATGTTTTCTAAATTACATAAAAGGATCATAATCTGTGAATCCTCAATTTTACTGTCAGGCTAAGGAAGAGGCAAAAGTAAACTCTGCAGAGTAATAGAACAGAATTGACGAAAAGTCAGCTTCCTGCGACATCACCACCTCTCCTGTTTTCAGTATCAACCAAAAAGAACATCAGAAGGCTGGGTTCCCCTCCCAGACTGGAGTGTCCAACAAAAGTCATAATGATAGCCAGTTAAAAATGCTAGCCTCTCATTTCCATAAGTTTGTCACCCACCACCTACCTGCAAAATATCTCGATTTTGCTCAAACTGTAACAGTCCTTGATGTTTTATAGTCAGCCCCACTGAGACTGAATATGGAAAGAATGGAGGGCCCTGTGCAGGCAGAGAGAGCTACAGTAAACAATGACTTACGCTGTGAGTAGAGCAGGATTTGAAACTCCAGAAGGGCACAAGTAAAAAGCTGAAACACATTCTCCACCCCAAGCAGTTCAAAGACCTCTTTGACAGGAAAGTCAAACAAAGGAAGCTCACTGGTACTTGGTCTCTGGCAGATTATTGGCCCATAGACCCCAGAAAACTTCAAGGACCGGCCAGGAGGTGGGAGTGGCACTTCATAGAGTACGTTGTATATGTAGCTCTCAAGTGGCAGTGGAGGGGGCTGAGGTGAAGTGACTGCCTGGTGGAGCTGCTCCAGCACACTCCGACATGCCTTCATGAAGGACATGGGCGTGATGAGGCAGATGCACTTAGAGACATAGAGTGTGTCCCGGCTAATGTCATAGGAGTTAAAGCGCTGCAGCTTGGTCCCAGGAGTGCCTTCACTATCCTCCATGCCACTCTGGTCTCGGCCATCAACAGGGAGAGCGTATAGGACATCATACTCAGCATTGTGCATGTGATAGAGGGTCTGCATTGCACTACAGATCTGCTTGCTAGTCACCTCCTCATAAAATGTGAGGGCAAACCCAAATGTCCGAGATCCATCCTCCCTTGTGATAATAAAAGCATGGAACTGAGGCTCCCTGGGATCAGCCTGGGTCTTGAACGCCAGCCCTTTGGGCATGCATAGCTGCAAAGACAACAAAAAAACAAACAGTGAGAACACTCACTGCTAATACTCTTTTGAGAACACCATCACTATTTATTCATTTATAGAATACCTACTGCGCTGGGTATTTGTGATACCACGTGCAATTCAGCAAAATACCCGCCCTAAACACCTCCCATTCAAATGCAAAACACACAAGTAAATAAAATTACAATGCAGTTAGAGACTAAAGTTTATTAGCGGTTACCAGGGGTAGGTGGGAGATAGAAATGGGGAATTATTACTTAGGGAACACTGAGTATCTATTAAAAGTGATGGAAAAATTTGGAAATGTTTAGTGGTGATGGCTGCACAAAATGGTGCACATAATGTCACTGATATTGTACACATAAAAATGGCTGAAATGGTAAATGTTTTGTTATTTAAAAAAATTACAATGCAGCCATCAGAGCTATACAGAGGTATATAGGAAGTGATAGGAATACAGAACAGGCAACTCAGCCTGAAAACATCAGAAAAAGCTTCACAGAGGAGGTTATGCCAGAATTCATCAGGTAGACAAAAGAAAGAGTACATTTCAGGGATGGGAAAAAAATGTGCAAAGATATGGAGGTAAAAGAAAGCCTGGAGAATTTAGGAAATCGTGCTAGCATTATACCTAAAAACTAGACAGATACAACTCTGTATCTAAAAATAAAATAAACCTGTAAATAGTTTTAGACCCTACCGACTCATAAAATTCAGTCATCAATAAAACTTTCTCTTTTCATAAAAAACAGGGTGTGAAGATGACATAATCAGGATAAAGATGTACTTTTTTTTTTCTCTTTAACTCAGATGAGTTATATCAAAAAACTTGGGAGTGTTAATCAAACTGACCTGAATCTATCAGTCCCCAATTTTTCAGTTTTACACAAACCTGACTATATAAATGAAGTACCAGCGGCCTGGGTTATCAAATACAAGGACCAAATAATGTTACATTGGCCTTGAACTTGACTCCCCAAAGACTAGGTGTTTCTAGAATATGGCATGTTAAAATGCAATAGGCACTGGACTACGAGTCAAAAAACTGGAGGCTTTCTAAGCCTCAATTTCCTCATCTGTGAAATGGGGATAATATAGTCTACTCTGCCAACTTAACAGGGTTATTACACGCATCAAACAAGAACACCCTAGTTTAAATACTCTAAAAAGTATAGAACGGAATTAAAAATGCAGTGGAGGCAGTACAAAGATGTGGCTCTGGAGACTGACTATGGAGTTCAAACTCCAGCTCAATTACTTATTAGCCATGTGACCTTGAACACATTATTTAACCTCTATGGATCTTAGTTTTCTTCATCTATATCTACATGTGTATATATGTATTTACTTATTTACTTAATAGTACCTACCTCAAAGGGTATTGTGAAAATTAAGTAAGCTAATTAATGTAAAACACTTATCGGATTACCCAACACAAGGTGAATATTCCATAAAGGTTAGCTTATTCACGTTAGCATTTTTCTACATGAGATTTAAAATGCTGTCCTATCTCAAATTATGATGAAGCAAAAATACTCATTTCTGCCATATTACTCAGATGTATATATACAATGCAGAATGAGAGAAAACTGCTTTAAACCTCACTCACTCATCTTGTAATCTCAATGCTATATATAAGCAATCAGTAGCTCAGTACCACAAAAATCATTCAATGACCCAGTACTATGTATCTGATGCAACAGAAATTCATTGTGACTTTTAATATATTTGATATATTCCAAATATTTGACATATTGATCAAAATGCAGAATCATGAACAATATGCATAACAACTCCTCCTTCAAAGGTCACTGATACTTGGTGAGGCCACTACTACCACAGTCTGAACTATTCTACCATAAATTATTCTGTAAATTACATCATACTTGGAGCAAACAAATACTAACCATTCCCACTGCATCTTGGTCAAAAGGATTCCATTCTACATTCTCAGGATACCGGGCAAGGACCTTAGACTTGAATGTTCGTCTCAATGGTGTCTGCTCAAAATTTTCTCCTGCAAGAAGAAACATGAAGAAAATTATCTTCAAAAAGTCCCTTTAAATCACAGGGTTATGAATGTCTGAGCTTGGTAATCCAGCAAGGTACAGAAATGAAGGCAAGGGGGTTAGTATGCCAACCATCTAAGAATAGGAAAGGCATTAAAGTTATTAGGTCAGTAAAAAAGCTGAAAAAGTTTAGCACGGTTAATACTGGACACCACTAGCTGTCTTTGCTTTTATTCAAAATAAATTATCACTACAAACTCAATGGTTAATTTTCTTTGGAGAGAGAAGAGAAAGCACAAGGAATGATAAAGGATTGTATTTATCTTTTTTCCTCATATTTAGTTTGCTTAAAGTCAACTAGTGACATTATAGAAGCATAAATTCTTTGAAATTTACAATAAAATATGCATTCTATGATCTCTGAAAGCAAAGAGACTAAAAAATACAAAAACATTAAGAAAGCAGATTTCAGGATAAATCTAATGAGCTGTTTAATCAATTCAGAATCATTTGAAATTTCTAAAATTCTCCTCTGTTTCCCCTTTCTCCCTCCTAAATACCTAAGAGTATATTGAAATAAGAAAATTAAAGTGAAGAGAACCAAGGAACCCAACACCTAGAGGGATAAAAATCTGAAAAATCTATTGGTCAAAAAGGACACAAGAAAGTTAGAAGGTCAAAGGGTACAAAATGCCACTGAAGAGACATAACATAAGAACCACCAGGAAAGCTTTGGGTGGTCTCAATTGTTTTGTTTTGTTTTTACCTTCAGTCGTACTTGAAATGAAAAGGCTGGCACCATCCCTGGCTTTAGAAGCCTGTATGTACTGGCATAATGCTATATGATAAATGAAATAACAGAGTATTACAATAAAGCAGTGTTATTCAAACTTTTTTGACCATGACTCCAGTCATGGTCAAAAAAAATACATTTTTATATCATGAAGCAATAAACACATACAAGTATGTATATATATACATTTCCCTAAATAAAAGTTTCACAAAATAACACCCTTACTATGTGCAATACCCTCTCATATTTTCTACTCTTTCATTACGACAAAAAATGTTGATTGCAGATCTAACAGTCACAATTTATGATTTGAAAACCATTGTTTTTGTTAGCTGCCATCAAGTGAGCCCCCGATTCATAGCAATCCCAGCACAACAAGATCGGACCATTGTGATCCACAGAGTTTCACTGGCTGATTTTCAAAAGCAGATCACCAGGGCTTTCTTCCTAGTCTGTCTTAGTCAGGAACTCCACTGAAACCTGTTCAGCATCACAGCCAACACTGTAAGCCTCCAATGACAGATGAGCCGTCGGTGCATTTGAGGTGCATCTGTCAGGAACTGAACCCAGGTCTCCCGCATGGAAGGTGAGAACTCTACCACTGAATCACCAAAACCATTACAATAGGGTAAAATGGGATAGAGAGCTCAACAGATATCAAATTACTATAAAGTCACTGGTGCATTGTCTGAAAGTATACTGTCCCAAATATTGCTTTTCCTAAGCGGGTAGAGAGTGGGGGACAAATTAAGTGCACCTAAATATTTCAAACAAATAAAATTAGTAGGCGTCATGGGAAAATACGATCAAGGACAATTCAAATGAAAGATCACAGCCACTGAAAACTCGTTAAGTACAGTTCTACTTTCAAACACATGGGGTAGTCATGAGTCAGACTCAACGGCAATTGGTTTTTAAATAAATGGAAGCACATTCCATGTTCACGGATTGGAAGAAAACACTGTTAAGATGTCAATACTGCTTAAACTGATCTATAAATTAAATGAAATTCCTATCAAAATTCCTTCTTTGTAGAAATGGAATAGCTAATACTGAAATTTATATGGAATCGCAGGGGGCCCTGAATAGCCCAAGTGGTCTTAAAATAGAAGAATAAAGTAGGAGAACTCATACTTCCTGATTTCAAAATATAACCTTAAAGGTACAGTAATCAAAACAGTCTGGTATTGGTATAATAATAAACACGTAGACCAGCGAAGCCCTGGTGGTGCAGTGGTTAAGAGCTACGGATGCTACCAAAAGGTCAGCAGTTTGAATCCACCAGCCGCTCCTTTGAAACCCTATGGGGCAGTTCTACTCTGTACTATATGGTCGCTACGAATCAGAATCGACTCGACGGCAACAGGTTTGGTTTTAGGTTTTCTTTTTCTGACCAGTGGAATAGAACTGAGAATCCAGAAATAAACCCATACATCTGTGGCCAACTGATTTTCAACAAGGGTGCTAAGTCCATCCAATGAGGGAAAAATCATCTCTTCAATAAATTGGGCTATATATCCATGTACAAAAAAATGAAATTGGACCCATACCTCACATCATATATGAAAATAATTCAAAATCGATCAACAACCTAAATATAAGAGTTAAAACCATAAAACTTGGAAGAAAACAAAGGGGTAAATCTTCAGGATCTTGTTTTTGGTAATAAATTCTTAGATATGATAGCAAAAGCATGAACAACAAAAGAAAAAATAAATTGGAATTCATCAAAATTAAAAACTTATATGCATCAAAAGACTTTACCAAGAAACTAAAAAGACAAGCTACAGAATGAGAGAAAATATTTGTAAACCATATATTTGGCAAGGGTTTAATATCCAGAATATAGAAAGAACTCCTACACTCAACAACAAAAGACAAATAATCCAATCAAAACATGGGCAAAGGACTTGAATAGCCATTTCTCCAAAGAAGATATACATTTGTGGGGACCATAGTCTCCGGGAACATCCAGCTCAACTGGCATAACATAGTTTATAAAGAAAATGTTCTACCTTCTACTTTGGTGAGTAGCGTTTGGGGTCTTAAAACCTTGTGAGCAGCCATCAAAGATACTCCACTGGTCTCACGCTTCAGGAGCAAGGGAGAATGAAGAAAACCAAAGACACAAGAGAAAGATTAGTCCAAAGGACTAATGGACCACAACTACCACAGCCTCCACCAGACTGAGCCTAGCACAACTAGATGGTGCCCAGCCACCACCACTGACTGCTCTGACAGGGATCACAATAGAGGATCCTGGACAGAGCTGGAGAAAAATGTAGAATAAAATTCTAACTCACAAAAAAAGACCAGACTTACTGGCCTGACAAGAGACTACAGAAACCCTGAGAGTATGGCCCCCGGACATCCTTTTAGCTCTGTAAGGAAGTCACTCCTGAGGTTCACCCTTCAGCCAAAGATTAGACAGGCCCATAAAACAAAATGAGACTAAAGGGGCACACCAGCCCAGGGGTAAGGACGAGAAGGCAGGAAGGGACAGGAAAGCTGGTAATAGGGAACCCAAGGTCGAGAAGGCAGAGTGGTGTTGGTAAGTAAGCAATGTCACAAAATGAGTACTAACTTTTTAATGGGAAGCTAGTCTGTTCTGTAAACCTTCATCTAAAGTACAATAATTAAAAATTAAAAAAAAAGACAAACAAATGGCCAATAAACACATGAAAAGATGTTCAATGTCATTAGGGAAATGCAAATCAAAACCACACTGAGATACCACTTCACACCCACTAGGATGACTAATATCAGAAAATGACAAATATTGGCTAGGATGTGGAGAAACTGGAACCCTCATCCATCGCTCATGGGTACAGCTGCTGTTGGAAAACAGTATGGCAGTTCCTCAGAAAATAAACACAGAATTACCATATGATCCAGCAATTCCACTCCCAGGTATATACCCAAAAGAACTGAAAGCAAGGACTCAAACAAATAATTGTATACCAATGTCTACTACCGCATTATTCATAACAGACAAAAGGAGGGAATAACCTAAATGTTGATCAAGAGATTAACAAAATGTGGTACATACATACAATGAAATATTACTCAGCCATAAGGAGAAATGAAGTTCTGATACATGCTAAGACATGGATGAATCCTGAAAACATGCTAAGTGAAATAAGTCAGATACAAAAGGAGAAATATCGTACGATTCCACTTACAGGAAATATCCAGAATAAACAAATGCATAGAGACCAAAGTTTATCTGTGGTTACGAACCAAGGGCAGGTGGGAGAGAGATATGGGGAGGTATTGCCTAAGGGGTACTGAGTTTCTGTTAAGGGTGATAAAAGAAACTGGAAACAGGTAGTGACGATGGTTGTAAAACATGAGTTAACATAATATCATTAAATTGTACACATGAAAATGGTTGAAATTGGTTAACGGTGATGGAAAAATTGCACTGATTAAGGGTAGGGTTGCACAGCCGACTGTTGTAACTGTTGTCAATAAGCTGTACACCTATAAAAAGTTGAACTGGCAAAAGTTGTGTATAAATATTGTTATGGACTGAACTGTATCCCTTAAAAATGTGTGTCAAGTTGGCTAGGCCATAATTCCCAGTATTGTGTGGTTGTCCACCATTTTGTGATTTTCCTATGTGCTGTAAATCCTAACCTCTATGATACTAGTGAGGCAGGATTAGAGGCAGTTATGTCAATGAGGCAAGACTCAATCTGCAGGATTAGGTTGTATCTCAAGTCAATCTCTTTTGAGATATAAAAGAGAGAATCAAGAAGAGAGGAGAAGGACCTCACTGCCACCGAGCAAGAAGAGCCAGGAGTGGAGCACGTTCTTTGCACCTGGGGTTCCCGCGCTAAGAAGCTACTAGACTAGGGGAATATTGATGACAACGACCTTTCCCCAGAGCTGACCGAGAGAGAAAGCCTTCCACTGGAGCTGGTGCCCTGAATTCGTACTTCTAGCCTCCAAAACTGTGACAGAATAAATTTCTGTTTGTTAAAACTATCCATTTGTGGTATTTCTGTTATAGCAGCACAAGATAACTAAGACAAATATATTTACCACAATGAAAAAAAAAACAAAGGGAGTACCTGCTGAGGCTACTTATATACAATGAAAACCTCATGGGATTTGGTTCCTTGGTTTGGAAGTTTAGGTCATGGTATCCTGGGACATCCCAGTTAATTGGGCTAATAACGTGTTTAATGCTTCTGTTCTACTTCCTAGTTCGTTGTGTAGTGCCTAGGGTCTTGCAAGCGGCCACTGGTCCCTATTTGCCTGGAAAAATAGTGGAAGAAGAAAAGTCAGGAATAGGAGGAAGATATGGAAAGTGTGACTAATTGCCTCCATAAACAACTGCCTCCTTTGCCATGAGACCAGAGGAACTGGATGGTGTCCTGCTACCATTACTGAACATTTTGATCAGAGATTCTATAGAAGAATCCTGATCAAAAGGGGGAATACGCAGAACAGAATTTCAAATTCTCATGGACTCCAGACTTTCTGGAGCAATGAAGGTTGCATGAACCCCTGAAAGTACTGCCCTGAGATAATCTTTAAGACTTAAACCAAAAATATCCCCTGAAGTCTTTTTAAAACCAAACAATAGCTTAGCTTAACTAGTAAAAAAGGTCTGCCTTGGGCATTACGCTCTTTTAAGAACTATCTATATGGGATCAAAGTGACAACAGTAACTCGAAAGATTAAAATAGGAACCTTACAGGTTAGTGAGTTTATGTTAATGGGGGAGGAACAACTCAGAAAAGAAGGGTGAGAATGGTTGCACAACTCAAAGAATGTAATCAATGTCACTGAATTGTACATGTAGAAATTGTTGAATTGGTGCATGATGGTTTGCTGTATATACTCTCAACTAAAAATAAGTTTTTTTAAAAAAATGGTTGAAATGGCAAATGTTTTGTTATATAATGTTTCACCACAATAAAAAAAAAAAAATCTTCCCTTCCATTTTCTCTCAGGTTTTGTCCATTATCATCAGAAAAAGCCCACTTAGGGTATTCATACTTTTTCAACTTCTAACAAAACCCAATCTTCTTTCTGTTAGTAAATCAAGTACTGCAATTTTAAGTCCTTTCCTTTCCTGCTCCCTTCTTCCAAGCTGATTCATCTGAAACTTTGTTTTCCAGCAGACTTCATCTATCAAAATACATTCAGTAATCTTCACTAAAGACCGGCAAAATCAGCAGGCAGCTGGTAATAACTGCAGCAAAAAAGGCTTATGTTGAGCTAGTCTTGGAGGTTTCAGTAACATCTGCAAAGAGCCTACCCATGGCAAGCCTGCATATACTGTACAAACTAATTAAGCAGCAAGCAGCAGACATAATGATCTTGTCTACAGTCTGAGATTCTCAGAACATATTTTTAAGCTGCAATCAGTTCTGAGAAAGGATCACTATTTCTTCCTCCTAGTTGTCAGTCTGTTCACGTCTTCCTTAGTAGGCTAGGAAACTCCCTCAGTAAAAACCATGAAAGATTTGAACATACACAGGAATCAAGGTAGCTACCACTGTCCTATATGAAAGCCTTTGGAGAAAGATGTTTTCCTAAGATGGCTGTGAGGTGTCCCTAAGACATGATGAGCATTTAGAGGACGGAGTAGGGGACTGTTTCAGAAAGCGGAGAATTTTACACCACTTATGAGGTGAAAAATGGAGCCAGAGGTGCACACAATGAGCTGACCTGGAGTGTGGACAAAGAGAAGAAGGAGTTAAGCGTATCGGAAAAATTCGGGAATGGTGATGGCTGAGCAGCATGATAAACATATTTAATGGCACTGAACTGGACATGTGAAGATTGCTAAAATGGTAAATGTTTTGTTACCTATATATTTACCACCATTTTTTTAATTAAAAAAAAAAAAGATTAGGCGGAGCTATAAATCACAAGGTAGGTCTTCCAACAAGCTGGGGGTGAAGGAAGTCTTGTTAAAGAGTCAGTTTCTGAGTAGAGGTACTGCAAGAAGTACCAATCTTAGACAAAAATCTTCCATAAATCAGACTGGACTAGAAGCAGGAGAACAGTATTTTCACAGCAAGGGGAAAAGAAGTATGCAAAGAAAAGGCAAGAGGGCTACGAGAACAAATCAAGTTCATTTCATCCACCCTGTAAGGAGTATCAGAAAAATAACAGAAGAAAGGGATTCACAAATGTAAGATCTTTTTATTAAAATAACTCAATCTTTCATCATTTACTAGGGGCTGAGTTTTGAAAATAATCAGCAAAGATATTTAATGCCTCAGAAACACCTATATAGCCCTACATACTAAAGCCTGTATATGTGTCACAGTTTCCTTAAATCCGCAACCATTTAGACTTTTGGAAATTCAAACAGTATAAGAAACATGACATCACAACCACAACTCTGTCTTCTTCTCCTAGAAACAACAACTAATTCTTTGCACAACACATATACAGTGCCCAAAAGTCAACAGGTCTGGTTATCAGATCTAATGCCCATTTCTAATAGCAACTTAAAAATTAGTCAACTAGGTGTTAGTCTATCCTTGTGAATTTGCCCCTGGGGAAATACAGTTCAGATAAATCATAGCAGATTTTTTTTTTGTTATATAGCCTACATGCTTTACAAGGGACTTCTAACGGGTTCTTTGTTTACTTATTCTGCTTTGACCAAGCCAGAAACAAAACGACATTTGTATTTCTATTAGCTTGTTGGTACTAGCTTGATTTGAACAACCCTAAATGCGGAATGCTTAAACCGGGAAGCTTCAATTTCATATAAAGATATGAGCATTTTCCTGGGGAAAGAACTACAGTTTTCATCAGATTCTCAAAGGATTCAGCTCCAAATGTTTCCCAGATTAGGGCAGGAAACATTTGACCATTTACAGATTGTCCTAAATTTTCTGTTAGTTGCTGTCAAGTCAATTCCGACTCATGGCGACCCCACGTGTATCAGTGTAGAACTATGCTCCATGGGGCTTTCAAGGCTGTGACCTTTCGGAAGTAGATTGCCAGGCCTGTCTTCCAAGGCACCTCTGAGTGAGTTCGAACCTCTGTAACTTTTGACTAGTAGTCAAGCACTACTTGTATGCCACTCAAAAAACCAAACCAATCTCATTGCTGTCAAGTCAATTTCAACTCATAATGCCACCCAGGAACTCTTAAATAGGCAGGTTTTTATACAGATTAAAACATACCAAAAAAAACACCATTGCCATCAAGTTGATTCCAACTCATAGTGACCCTACAGGACAGAGCAGAACTGCCCCACGGATTTTCCAAGAAGTGGCTGGTAGATTCGAACGGCCAACCTTTTGATTAGCAACCATAGCTCTCACTACTGTGCTACCAGGGCTCCAATTAAAACATATGTACTTCTAAACTGCTTTCTAGGTTGATGCTTACCCAGATAAGGACATTTTTTCCTCCTTTGATATCATAAGAAGCTTCTGTTGAATGGATGCAAAATTCTCTCCTTTAAACACACACACTGGTGTGAGCACATCAAAAAAGGGAGGGAGGAAAAAAGAATCAGATCCTCAAAACTTCTGCCTGAAGTGATATGAAAGGTCATCAGAAAATTTTCACCAAAATCTCAACACTGCACATTTATAGTAAATGTATTTCATCTGTGGAAAAGAATGATAGTTTTTAAATGGTGAGGCAGATGTGAAAAGGCATGTCCCAAACAGATACCAGAGAAAGACTCAGTGCAGTCAAACCTTGACCTGGTTTATGTTGAACGACACAAAGCTTCTCCAAAACATAGTCAGCTTAGATTCTAGCAGATAAAAGTGACGATAATTTCCTAAGAAACTGCTTATGGGACACAACTGTTATACCTACATCTTGGATTAGATATACCAAAGAAGTAAATAGTTCAATTTCTAAATCTATCAATAATCAGAGTTGAGATACACTTAAGAAACTTTACATAAAATTTAAAGTATTTTTTTAAAAAAGGCTAAGGGCATTTTTATATCTAGCCCCTTGGAGGAAATAATATAAATATCTATGAAACCACAACTGAAAAAAATAGACTTTGTCAACAGAATAATATATATCTAGTATGCTATAGGGTTGCTATGAGTTGGAATCGACTCGGTAGCAATGGGTTTACAATGGAGGAGTCCCTGGGTGGTGCAAACAGTTAACAAGCTTGGCTGATAACTGAAAAGGTTGGAGGTTCAAGTACACTCAGAGGCAGCTCAGAAGAAAGGTCTGGTGATCTATTTCTTAAAAATCAGCCACTGAAAACTCCATGAGCACAGTTCTACTCTGACACACTTGGGGTCATCATGAGTTGGAGATGACAAGACAGCAACCACTACTGGTAGTATGATGGAGGTTCTGTTTTTGTCATGGCTGAGTAGCTCCTATCAGACCAACTCTACCGCAAATAACTATAAACTCTGGAAAAGATAAAAAAACAACTACCTGCCTTTTCCAAAGCACTACCCAAGGAAATCTCACCAGGCTTTTCAATGTAAACTCAAGGGAAACCATCTGTTATGCCCTGTGCTCCTCTCAAGGCAGCTTTGTCCACTTTCATTCTCAACATATTTTCTTTATTAGATAACTTTAGGTTTGTGTACACAGTCATTACTTTTATTGATTTTGCCTCCTGACATCTTCCAGACATCACACCTAGTCTAACTCGTGCACCTAGAGTTTCTAACATGGCCGAACTTCTCATATACCCAGTTTTAACAAAGACTGAGATTTGAGATCCTATCCAGACAGAACTGCTCCAAACCACAACGAGGGCACAACCTTGACAGCAAGGACTACCACTTCTGTGAACGTGGCCTCCCTTTTAGCCCAGCCCAATAACCTGCAAGACACACATCTATCAAGCCAACATCTGAATGAGCATGCAGGAATCCTTTATTCTAAGCCTCTGAACTTAACTTGTTCTGCTTGGTGGGGGAAGCAAGAAGCTATCAAATTCGTGGTCTTTTGGACTAGTCTAAGGGACCCAGTCCTGTTTTCTAATTAATACATCAGTTGGATATGTACACATTGTCCTGAACACAGGGTGAGGGCTCCCAGAGGTTATACATTCACATTGGTGCTTCTCTCTAAAAGTTAACCCCTCCAGAGAAATGAGCTTAGGCAAACCCACTGGACTGGGATCCCTAAGTAAGAAGTGGCAGGGCCCAAATCTGAAAAATGGCTGCCATGCTTACCTCAATGCCAAATTTTAAAATAATCTGTCTAAATTAAGTCTGAGCAACTAATCTAGAATGCAGGAGACAGGGTTAAAGGTCCCGGCTTGACCACTTACCAGTTATACTCACCTGAAAGAGTAAAAAATAGAGGGTTAATGTTCTACATCTTAGTTTAGTGAGTAGCGTCTGCAGTCTTAAAAGCTTACAAGCAGCCATCTAAGATATAACTATTGGTCTCATCCCGTCTGGAGCAAAGGAGAATAAAGAAAACCAAAGACACAAGGAAACAATTAGTACAAAGGACTAAAAGACCGCATGAACTACAGCCTCCACTAGCCTGAGACCAGAACTAGATGGTGCATGGCTACCACCACTGACCACCCTGACTGGGATCACAATAGAGGGTCCTGGACAGTTGTCGTTGTTGTTAGGTGCCATTGACTTGGTTCCGAATCACAGCAGCCCTATGTACAACAGAAATAAATACTGTCTGGTCCTGCACCATCCTCATAATCATTGTTATGCTTGAGCCCCTTGTTGCAACCACTGTGTCAATCCATCTCGTTGAGGATCTTGCTCTTTTTCGCTGACCATCTACTTTACCAAGCATGATGTCCTTCTCCAGGGACTGGTCCATCCTGATAACAATGTCCAAAGTATGTGAGACGAAGTCTCACCATCCTCGCTTCTAAGGAACATTCTGGTTGTACTTCCAAGACAGATTTGTTCATTCTTCTGGCAGTCCACAGTATATTCAATATTCTTCACCAACAATGTAATTCAAAGGCGTCCATTTTTCTTCAGTCTTCCTTATTTATTGTCCAACTTCTGCATGCATATGAGGCAACTGAAAACACCATGGCTTGTGTCAGGTGCATCTCAGTCCTTAAAAGTGACGTCTTTGCTTTTTAACACTTTTAAAGAGGTCTTTTGGAGTAGATTTGCCCAATGCAATGTGTCGTTTGATTTCTTGACTGCTGCTTCCAAGGGCACTGACTGTGGATCCAAGTAAAATGAACTCCTTGACAACTTCAATCCTTTCACTGTTTATCATGATGTTGCTTATTGGTCTAGTTGTGAGGATTTTTGTTCTCTTTAAGTTGAGGTGTAATCTATACTGAAGGCTGCAGTCCTTGATCCTCATCAGCAAGTGCTTCAAGTCCTCTTCACTTTCAGCAAGCAAGGTTGTGTCATCTGCATGACGCAGGTTGTTAATGAGTCTTCCTCCAATCCTGATGCCACGTTCTTCTTCATATAGTCCAGTTTCTTGGATTTTTTGCTCAGCATACAGATTGAATAGGCACAGTGAAAGGATACAACCCTGATGCACATCCTTCCTGACTTTAAACCACACAGTATCCCCCTGTACTGTTCAAATGACTGCCTCTTGGTCTATGTACAGGTTCCTCATGAGCACAATTAAGTGTTCTGGAATTCCCATTCTTCACAACGTTATCCATAATTTGTTATGATCCACAGAGTCGAATGCCTCTGCATAGTCAATAAAACACAGGTAAACATCTTTCTGGTATTCTCTGCTTTCAGCCAGGATCCATCTGACATCAGCAATGATATCCATCGTTCCACAACCTCTTCTGAATCCAACTTGAATTTCTGGCAGTTTCCTGTTGATGTACTGCTGCAACCGCTTTTGAATGACCTTCAGCAAAATTTTACTTGCGTGTGATATTAACGATATCGTTTGATAATTTCTGCATTCTGTTGGAAATTTTTTGGGATAGGCATAAATATGGATCTCCTCCAGTTGGTTGGCCAGGTAGCTATCTTCAACTTTCTTGGCATAGACGAGCGAGCACTTCCAGCGCTGAGACAGCTCAACTGGTATTCCATCAATTCCTGGAGGCTTGTTTTTTGCCAATGTCTTCAGTGCAGCTTGGACTTCTTCCTTCAGTACCATCGGTTCTTGATTATATGCTACCTCCTAAATTGGCTGAATGTCAACATTTCTGTCCTGGACAGAGTGGAAGAAAAACGTAAAACAAAATTCAAATTCACAAAAAAGACCAAACTTACTGGTCTGACAGAGACTGGAAGAACTCCCAAGACTATGGCCCCTAGACACCCTTCTAACTCAGAACTGAAGCTACTCCCGAAGTTCACCTTTCGGCCAAATATTAGACAGGTCTCTAAGACAAACAATAACACCGGTAAGGAATGTGCTACTTAGATCAACTATATGACACCAAATGGACAATATCTGCCCAAAAGCAAAGTTGAGACGGCAGGAAAACCTAACAAATGGAAACAGAGAACCTGGGGTAGAAGGGTATAGTGCCTACATACTGTGAGGATTACAATCAATGTCATGAAATAATCTGTGTATAAATTATTGAATGGAAAACTAAATTGCTCTGTAAACTTTCACCTAAAGCACAATAAAATGTTCAAAAAAAGAAATAAAGGAATAGTTGCTGATCTGTGAAGGTTTTTCCCAGCTTGATCATTCCGTCTCTTAATGACTAGTGAGCCTAGAACATAATCCAGCATGGAAATCCCACTTTTTGAACTTCCAGTGAAAGATACCAAGTTACAATTTAAAGGCATGAATTAACTCTCTCTGTTGCCTCTCTCTCCTAAAACCCCACTAAAACAACACTTGGCATGGGGGGAGGCATAAATCCACAAGGATTAAAAACACAATGAAAGTGAAGGTAACAGCAACAAAATTTTTGAAGCTGGAAAGCAGATGAATGAGTGGTAACTGACAGCAGACTTGAGAAAGCTGACATACAACATAATCTCTAAAAAGCTCAGAAAATGTAGTATCAGGTACTTACAGAAGAGTTGCTATGAGTCGCAATTACTCGACAGCAATGTTCTGGGTTTTTACCTCAAAAAACAGTAGCAAAATAAAAAAAAATTTTTTTTAAATACAGTAACAATAAGGTGGCATATGATAAGAAACAGGAGCCCTGGTGACTCAGTGATTATGTGCTCAGCTGCCAACCAACATGTTGGTGGTTCAAACCCACCAGCCTCTCCATATAAGAAAGATGTGGCAATCTGTTTCCGTAAAGATTACAGCCTTGGTAACCTTATAGGGCAGTTCTACTCTAACCAATAGGGTTACTATGAGTCGTAATTGACCTGACAGCACATAGCAACAACAACATGATAAGAAAAATCACACACAAAAAAAATCTGACCCACATTCATGGCAGCATTGTCCACAATAGCAAAAAGATGGAAACAACCTAGATGCCCATCAACAGATGAATGGATAAACAACTATGGTACACACACACAATGGAGTACTATGCAACGATAAAGAACAATGATGAATCTGTGAAGCATCTCATAACATGGATGAAACTGGAGGACATTATGCTGAGTGAAATGAGTC
>NW_004443942.1:1369738-1382264 GCF_000243295.1 Trichechus manatus latirostris
TGTTACTGTTACATGAGAAACTATCTGTTCTGTAAGCCTTCACCTGAAGTACAATAAAATATTTAAAAAAAAAAAAATGGGTAAAACAAAGCTAACTGGTCCTTATGGAGACTGACTCAATGACCTTGGCCTCATTAGCAAGACACTCAGAACTGAGCTAAGCAGCCTCCAACAGAGCTAGATCAGCAGATCAACAATCCTCCACAAAACACTAAACACTGTTCTAGTAGATAAAACTACAAATGCTTAAATGCCACTTTCAGCACAATAGAAATTCAAGGGAAATATGTGTTCCATACAGAAACTGTGAGAAAAAATGGAGGGGAAAAGAATACTAGGTAATTATTTAGCAAAGGGATTAAACACAATTTGAGCATATAGAATTTCAGAGTTCAGCAAAACTCGACTTAAATTCAGCAGGTAATACTTCTAGAGATTTGTTATATTTCTAAAGGATTATTTATTCCAACAATCAATTGTGATCTGAGTCAACAGAACTGGTTAAATAAATTAAAACAAGACTAATTTAAAAAAAAAAAACTCACACCAAAAATATCCCTTGAAGCCTTCTTAAAACAAAACAATAGTTTAGCTTAACTAGTAAAAAATGTCTGCTTTGAGAATTATGCTCTTTTAAGAACTATCAATATGGGATCAAACTGACAACAGCAACTCGAAAGATAGACAGGAAACTTAAGGGGCAGTGAGTTATGTTAATAGAGGAGGAACCACTCAGAAAAAGAGGGCGAGAATGGTTGCACAACTCGAAGAATATAATCAATGTCACTGAATTGTCCATGTAGAAAGAGTTGAATGGGTGTATTTTTTGCTGTGTATATAATTCTCAACAACAACAACAAAATAAATAAAATTTAAAAAGAAAAAAATACAGGTTAATCCGAGCTATTACAAAATTTAGCCTTATAAATTAAAAAATTACAAAATAATCAGACTAGTACAAAACGCCTCTACCATCACTGTCTTAGTTATCTAGTGCTGCTATAACGGAAATACCACAAGTCGACGGCTTTAACAAACAGAAATTTATTTCCTCACAGTTTAGGAGGCTAGAAGCCTGAATTCAGGGTGCCGGCTCTAGGGGAAGGCTTTTTCTCTCTGTGAGCTCTGGAGGAAGGTCTTTATCTCTTCACCTTCTACTTCCTGATTCCTAGATTTCCATGTGTCTTGTTTAATCTTTTTTATCTGAAAAGAAACTACCTCAAGATAGACCCTACACTAACCCTGCCTCATTAGCATAACAAAGAAAATTCATTCCCAAATGGGGATATAACTGCAAGCACAGAGGTTAGGATTTACTACACATATTCTGAGGGGACATAATTCAACCCATAACAATCACCACCTTAGCTTTAAAGTCTGACTCTGGTCCTCAGCTTTTTGAGTATGGAAATATAATCGCAGTTCTTGCTATTTCTCTTTTCTATAAACTCTGAATTTTTTACTTACTCAGCACTTAGAAAAGTCGTGGAAGTATGGCTTATTAAGTTCTAAAAAGTTGTTTTTAGTTGCCATCGAGTCAGATCCAACTCATGGCGATCCTATGTATAACAGAACAAAACACTGTCTGACCTGTGCCATCTTCACAATCACTGGGATGTTTGAGCCCATTGTTCTGGCTATTGTGACAATCCATCTCATTCAGAGTTTCCCTCGATTTCCTTGACCTTCTGCTTTACCAAATGGGATGTTCTTCTCTACAGATTAGTCTTTCCTGATGACATGTCCAAAGTAAGCGAGCTGAAGACTCTTCATCCCCCTTCTAAAGAGCATTCTGGTTGTATTTCTTGTAAGACTGATTTGTTCGTTCTCCTGGCAGCCTATGGTATGTATGCTCAATATTCTTCGCCAACACCACAGTTTGAGCACTTCAATTCTTCTGTCTTCCTTGTTCACTATCCAACTTGCATGTATATTAGGCGATTGAAAAGACCACAGCTTGAGTCAGACATACATTAGTCATGAAAGTGACAGCTTTGCTTTTTAAAACTTTAAAGAGGTCTCTGGGTCACTATGAGTCAGAATCAACTTAACAGCAATGGGTTTGGGTTTTTTGCAGCAGATTTGCCCAATACAATACATCATGTGATTTCTTAACTGTTGCTTCCATAGATATTGATTGTTGATCTAAGTAGAAGAAAACCATTTACAACTTCCATTTTTTCTCCACTTATAAAAGTTAAGTACTATGCCTCATATTAGAAAAAAAATTGTTACATACAATTCTTTGAAAATCATAATAGGAATCCTCTATCTCTCCATAATCAATACAACAAATCTTCATCGAGTCCCTAATATATAAAGCAAAGGATCGTTCAGTGGTAGAATTCTCCCATTCCATGCCAGAGACCTAGGTTTGATTCCCAGTCAATGCACCTCACGTGCAGCTACAACCCGACTGTCAGTGGAGGCATGTGTGTTGCTGTGATGCTGAACAGGTTTCAGTGGAGCTTCCAGACTGACAGACTAGGAAGAAAGGCCTGGCAATTTACTTCTGAAAAATCAGTCAGTGAAAACCCTATGGATCACAACAGATCATGGCGATGGCTCAGGACTGGCAGTGTTGCATTCTGTTATGCATGGGGTCACCAAGAGTCTCAACAGCAGCTAACAACAACTAAATAAAGCCCTGTCTCCTAACAAAGCTAATCTGTCTAGCTGACCCTGGGACAAGAGGACTTTATAACACAGTTCTGTAATATTTTAATTTTTATAATGGCCTGTGGCTTTTATAACCAGGAAAAAAATAGCTTTTTTTTAATGGTCACTGTCAAAGACTTCAGGGAAAACAAGAACAGGGTTTATGAGACATCTAACTTACCCAAAATAAAATCTCTGATTTTCTTCAACAAATAACAATAGATCCCAAAATTAATACCTACCTTCATAACTATGCTAAATCATTGTTAGAGGGCCATTATTCTAAGGCTACAAACACAAAAAAAGAAAAGGGAATCAGAGATGATGTAACTAAGAACCAAGACCTTTGACATGCCTGGAAAGTAATTCTTATGTATTGTAACAAAAATGGATGTAATTTGTTATAAATTGAGATTATTCATTTTTTATCTTGTAAATTGTGGCCTGTGATTATTTCTAATTATTTCCTCCTCTGCCTTCCAGTCTTTAAAAATCCTGAAAGTCGCTTTGTTGCTTCCCTCTATATACTTTTATAAAGAATATGGTAAATCAGAAGTTACAGCCAGCCCCCAAACTACAATCACGAAAGATACAAGCTGCAGGCTACACTGAAGGATTTTTGGGGTTAGCAGATGCAAATTCACCCCAAAGAAAACAGACCTCAGGCAAAAAGCAAAAAACATCCTGAAGCAGCCACACAAAAAAAGCTGTTTAGAAGCAAAGTCCTAGTAACTTTTTGGTCTAAGAAAAACATTTCCAGAACTGATATGAGGGGAGTAAGAGGAAAAATAATAACTAAACAATAAACAGTCTTAACTACAATTCAGAAAATGAGTAACCTGGCTCCTCTCCTGACAGAGCTCCTCTACTGCAATGTGGGTTGGAGACTGAATTAAATAAGCCACGCCACAACTCTCCTATTCGATGATTAAACCATGGCTTCAGTTTTCCCTTTTCTATAGTAAAAAAAAAAATCTCATCAAGGGTGAGATGGCAGACAGAAGACCAGATACTAAGAGTTCTTTCTAACTTGCTGGATGACATTGGACCAAAAACAAAAAAAAAATTTCAAGTGGTACTGAAAAAATTCAACAGTGTTTAAAAGTATACTCTAAAACTATAAAGTTGTATGTAAATATTAATCATTACCATCTGTCAAAAGCGCTACCACTGATTACCTCTGATTTCTAGCTGTGACATTTTTTATTGTTTATTTTTTATTCTGTGACCAATATAAGCGAATGCACACTCATATTATGTTTTGCCAACTGGGAATAATTTAGAAATCAAGGAATCCCACACTCATGAAGGAATGAAGCTGAATAAGCAGAATCTCCACAGATCTCACTGCTCAGGCTCTCAGCACTCCACGAAAGCATTTCAGACCAACTCAGCTGGTTCAGCCCAAGTGTACAGTAGGCCAGAGTAGGTCTAGCAAAATTTTTGCCTGACTTACTCATCATATTAATGAACAAAAAATTACTAACCTGGTTCTCCGAAAAGGAAGCCATGAGAAATTCCATGGATGACAACCAAGCATCCTAAGTATAATATCTGAGAAACTTGATGGTCTAAACTATGCCTGTTCCTGTCTTATTTCCTGGAGAATAGCTTGAGAACTGGCACATATGCTCTCATATTCTACCATGTCAGGACTGTCACTCACAGACTCAGCCCAGGGTTCTAGGTACTCCAAACTAAAACCTGCCATCACAGAACATCTAGAACATGGACCAAAAAAACCAAACCAAACCTGCTGCCATCGAGTCAATCCAACTGCCCCATAAGGTTTCCAAGGAGCAGCTGGTGGATTCGAACTGCCGACCTCTTGGTTAGCAGTCATAACTCTTAACCACTACGCCATCAGGGCTCCAGAACACGGACATGTGGCCAAAATCTGCCTCACTTAATAACTTTTGAGAACTAAATCTAAAAATCTGACAGTGATAACCTATGTTTAATCACTGAATTCCACAAGAAGTCATCAGCTTTAGAAAGGCAAGACTTTCTCTCACTGGGTCCTACACCATATTCAGCAGGCACTAAAATACATACTCCTGAGAGATCTCTAAAACCACTTGATAGTAATTCTAATCCAGGGATACCCACTCAACCACTGCCATCAAGTCAATTCCAACTCAAAGCAACCCTACAGGACAGAGTAGAACTGCCCTTGTAGGGTTTCCAAGGCTGTAAATCTTTACAGAGCGGCTGGTGGATTGGAACCACTGACCTTTGGGTTAGCAGCCGAGTGCTTAACCACTGTGCAACCAGGGCTCCTTAATCCAGGGACAGCAACAAGAATTTAGGGGTCAAGCCAAGCTCAAATACATCTTCCTCCAGAGCTAGCCAAAAAACAATCTTATAAAAGGATATAAAATGAGAAATATCTTTCACATTTTGCCAAAGGAAGCCTTACCAAAATCAAACCCATTGCCATTGAGTGGCTTCCGACTCAAAGTGACCCTATAAACCCTAAAGGCGGGGGGGGGGGATTATTTTTAATCTACAAAGGAAGGAAGGGCTGAACAGACACTAAGAGAATCTGATTTAAGCACACTGTGACTCAGGATTTCCTCCTAAAAAGAGAGGAGCAGGGCTCAAATGTCATCAAAGTAAAATCCATTTGTTTTCAAATGGGATCTTCCGTACCTGAGGGGAGTGAAGTGGGATTCTCTTATGTTCTGAGACTATACCGGCTCTTCAACTAAATTTAGCACATAATTTTAAACTGCCCTGTGCTGTTCTGTAACTTTTTGTGTGTTGGGTTTTTTTCTAACTTCTTATTTGTACTATCTTAAAAAAGAAAATACATGACCTAACCTAGGAAACCTCCCTCAGCTACAACAGCCTTGACATCTGGCAGTATCCAGATTCCTGAGCTAAGCCATCAGGATTTGAGTCTTGGCGGCAGCTAGCAGCAGAGATGCTTTTATATAATGACCATGAGAGAGACTGTGCAGAATCCACCAAACTGATGAAAATTAAGTTTAGCTCATACTGACTTCCTGTTTGAAACTGGCTCAAACTTTTTATCACCACCTCATCCCTGGGAAGGGGTAACTTTTTTTTTTCTTTTAGATAAGGTATCCTTCTTAGCCATTAGGAATATGCAAATCAAAACCACAAAGAGATACAACTTCAAACCCACTACAATGGCTAGAATCAAAAAAACAAGTGTTGGCAAGGATGTGGAGAAACTGGAACCCTCATACATGCTGATGGAATGTAGACTGGTACAACTGCTGTGGAAAAAGTCTGGCAATTCCTCAAATGGTTAAACATAAGAGTTATCTTATGACTCTGTAATTCTACTCCTAGGTATATACACAAAAGAAAGGAAAATATATGTTCACATAAAAATTTGTATGCAAATGTTCATGGCAGCATTATTCACAACAGCCAAAAAGTGGAAACCACCCAAATGTCCACTAACTAATGAACGGATAAATAAAATGAGGTATATTTATACAATGGAATATTATTCAGCAATAAAAAAGAATAGCATACTTTAAAAAAAATGACATATTGATACATGGAACAACATGGATGAACTTTGAAATTACTATGTTAAATAAAAGAAGTCAGTAACAAAAGACCACATATTATGATTCCATTTATATGAAATGTTCAGAGTAAGCAAATCTATAGAGACAGAAAGCAAATTAGTGGTTTTCTAGGGCTGGGTTTGTGGGGAGGGGAGGAAATGAGGAGTGACTGCTGATGAGTACAGGGTTTTTTGGGGGAGTGATGAATATATTCTAAAATTGATTGTGGTGATAACTGCACAACTCTGTGAATATACTAGAAAACCAATGAATTGTACACGTTAAATACGTGAATTACATGGTAGGTGGATTATATCTTAATAAAGCTGTTTTATATATAGCGGAGGGGAAGGAGGGAAAATATAAAATAAAGCAAATGGGCAAAATGTTAACAATTGTTGAATCTGGGTAAAGGATGAACTGGAGTTCTCTGTACTATTCATGTCAATGTTTAAGTATGAAATTACATCAAATAAAAAGATTAAAAAAGATATCCTTCATTATAATCATACACAGTATTCTTTTTTAACATAAAACAAAAACCTGTACTAGAAAAAAATTGCCATAATGTCTACTCCTGCCACTGCCAAACAAGTATTTTACTTATCTCCCTTGCTCATCAGATTACTGCAAAGCATACAAAGCATCACCCCAGTAGCAGAAAAGAAAGAATGAAATGGCAAGGGAAACAAATATTTTCCAACTTTTTCAGGGCCTTGGTTTCCTCATCTGTAAAATCAGAAGGGTATATAATCGCTAAGGGTGCTTCCATGATTTTGAAGTTCTAACTTCATTGCTCAATAACGTTAACGAGAGTACAACCTGATTAGCCCTCAGACTTTTCTGCGCAGTCAGTATTTTTTTCTTTTCTAAGGGTGACATTAAGAGACTTTACATTCCACAAAGAATGTAATCATTGTCACTAAACTGTACATGTAGAAACTTGAATTGGTGTTTGTTTTTGCTGTGTATATTCTCAACAACAACAAAATAAAATAAATTATTTTAAAAAGAGAGAGACTGTTCCACAACACGTTTAGTGCTTATGCTATACCTCCTACTTCGTTTCACAGTGCCTGGGATCTTAAAAGCTTACAAGCGGCCATCCAAGACACAACAGTTGGTCTCTATTCACCTGGAACAAGAGAGGAAGGAGAGTCAGAAATAGAAGGAGAAAATGGAATGTGTGGCTAATTGCCTCTATGAACAACTGCCTCCTTTGCCATGAAACCAGAAGAACTCGATGATGCCCAGCTACCATTACTGAACATTTTGATCAAAGATTTCTATAGAAGAATCCTGATCAAAACAGGGAATATGCAGAACAGAATTTCATATTCTCATGGACACTAGACTTTCTGGAGCCATGGAGGCTGAATGAACCCCTGAAACTACTGCCCTGATATAATTCTTAAACTTTAAACCAAAAACATCCCCTGAAGTCTTCTTAAAACGAAACAATAGTTTAGCTTAACTAGTATTAAATGTCTGCCTTGAGCATTCTGCTCTTTTAAGAACTATCTGTACACAGGATCAAACTGACAACAGCAACTTGAAACATTACACAGGAACCTTAGGGGACAGTGAGTTTCTGTGAATGGGGGAGGGACAACTCAGAAAAGGAGAATGAGAATGGTTGCACAACTCAAAGAATGCAATCAGTGTCACTGAACTGTACAGGAAGAAATGGTTGAATTAGTGTACATTTTGCTGTGTATATTCTCAACAACAAAAAAAATAAAATAAATTGTATTAAAAAAAAAAAAACTTCTTCTGGCAATGCCACTGAATTGTACGTGTAGAAATTGTTGAATTGGTGTATGTCCTGCTTTGTGTATATTCTCAACAACAACAAAAAATAATTTAAAAAGAAAAGAGAGAGACTGTATTCCAGGGTATTCTTAGTGTTCTAAGTAGGCCCATACAGGACATTGCCTAGTCTCTCATCTATCCATGTGTTCCACCCCAGTCTCTAGCTCCTTCTCTTCGATATTTGACAAGGCCCTCTGTCTAGAGTCTGGACAAAGTGGAGTAATGAATGCAAAAATCTAGGATTCTTAGGTGCTGGGTACGGGTCAGTTGATTGCAATATAAGAAATAGGTCACAAGCATTCTGGAATCTTAACTCTCAGACAGAGGTAAACAAAGTAAACTCAGGAATCCCTACCTCATGGTAAAGCCTTCCCTTTCAGTCACCTGGATGAGGTATCACCTCTGCCATTAGAAGAAACAAAAATGAAGATGTACCACTCATCAAGGGGTGGGAAGAGAGACTCCACTCTGCCACCACCTGCCTCTCCACTCAGGATGGGCCATGGAAAACGTAAATCAGAAGCAATTCTTCCAGATTTGCTCATCTAACTGACAAGCTCAAGAAGCCAACAACCCAATTCAGTTTGCAAATACCATTTCCTGAGGTTAGCTAGATTTGTGCTTCACCCATAGAGTACCTTCCTCTCCTTCCAACCCAAAGTACTTACTCTGTTAACCAGAAAAGAAAACAAAACAAACAATTTTCATACCTTCCTCAGTTCCTTGCACAACAAATAGCTACATGACTTGCCTAAATGCTTGAGTCTGCAAGAAAGGGGAAGAGGTGACAGGGAGAGACTCCTATAAAATCCAACGATCTGAGTCACGATCCAACACAGGAAGCTCTATGTTCACTGTCACAGAGACGACTGAATCTTGACCCTTCTCCATAAAACCACAAGGAACACTGAGCATCTCTGATTTGGTAATTCTGGGTTCACTTTTTAAGGGTATAAAATCTACCTGAGATATATTACTTAATTTGCTTACAGAGAACTCCTCAGTACCTCCCTGGAGAACCTGGGTGCAATTTACAATTTCCTACAGTTTCACTTACTATGACATCATCAGTTTTAGAGGTATAAGGCAAGCTGAGTAGAGAAAAATGCACCCTGGAGAGTCTCAGCATAGAGTTATTTGTACTGTTTTGTTTTTTCAAAGATCCCCTCTAGGTAGTCCAGATTCCCAACCAACCCACCAGAAATGAAATAAAAGGGGGAAAAAAATCCTTCAATCAGTGCCTATTCTAATAAAGCCTACCTATTAGAGAAACGGTTTTGACATTCTACTACTGCAACCATATTTAAAAAAACAGAAAGCATCCTTCTTTACACATTTTACACAACTCATCTACCTTTCTTTACTATCCTAATAAACTTTCACAGAGAAACAATTTAAGCTTGCTGAAAAGCCAGATAATTTTAATTCATTAAAAGTGAATTAACATTTTTGAGGGTCTATTTGGTAAGATACTTTTTATTTACATTCTTTTTTTATAGATAAGCACCCTGGCAGAGTAACCTAACTTGGCCCCAGTCACAGAAATAGTCAATAGCAGAGTAGAAATATCTGACTCTAAAGCCCATGCTCTCACTAACAGTCAGTTTCCAGCTTCACTCCAATGTTTTATCATTTGAAAACCATCCTCTTTATTTTCTAAAACCAAATGTCTATACAATAGACACTCAAAAGCACAGCATAAAAATAATATTGGTTTATTCCATCACATTAAAGTTTCTTTTATTGGAGAGAACAGTGTTATTTTTAATCTTTCTCAACATGTTAATGTTCTCTAAAGGCCCAGTCAGGCCAATGAGATGCAATTTGGTGTCATAAGAGGCACACTGGACCAAGAGTCAGACAATTAACTAGCAGTACCTAGGCCCTACTATCCTTTCTCAGCCTCATTTTCCTCTCTGAAGTCACTTCCAGCTCCAATACCTTAAACTGAATTCCAACAACTATTATCACAAAGTCACACATTTAATACATATAAAACAAAGATGAAATATTAACATCTGTATTATGTGAATTGAAGACCTAAAAAGTGAACTTAAGACAATGAAACTACACTGACAAAGGCCTAGTATTAATTATTGTTTCATGATTTTTTTCTCCATTTGCCATTAATTTGAGGAAACTATTTTTTTAATCTCAATTTATCACATTTTTAAAAGAGTCCATTTTTGTCATTTTAAATGTACACTTGATTTTTTTTCATAAGAAACACTGAAATTTTTCTGGTAACAGGAGAAAAAAACTGTCCTGTCATCTCTAAAGCAAAGTAAAATTAGTCAACAGGATAATCACTTTTGGGAGAGAAACTTTACAGTGAATACATCATGACAGAAGTGGAAAGGAGTTATCCTCATCAAATCAGGATGACTATAACCTTACAGAGTTGATGGATATGAGTCAGATCAACTGGAAGGCACACAACAAGCAACATAACCTTAAAGTATAACCCAACAAATCACCCATATGAAACCTGCAAATGGAATCCCTGACAAAAACTTTTTCAAAACTGGTACAATTCAAAGGCTCCAACAAAGGTGCAATGGAATTCACAGAGCTTTTTTACCCTTCTGCAATTAGTGCCACGTCTGGTCAAGGGCCCCATTTTCACTTCCCCATCTCCCCCCTTTGATAGGTTACTTGAGAAGCATCAAAACACGAACCAGGCATGGCCTTGAACTCAGGGGTTTCAAAGGGTGGAGCCACGGCCTCTGGTGTTTCTAAGGGTGGAGTTGTCACTCCAATGGACTTGGAGAATGGTGCGCCTAAAGCCAAGAGAGCAAAGTTGCTGTCCCAGTGGGCCTGGAAGGTGGAGCTGAAGCCCAGGGCCGAGGGGCCTCCACTCAACATCCAGAGACTGTGGCCAATACCTAGAGGCTGGAGGGCAGGGCCATTGTGTAAATTGTCTCAGAAAACAGAAGATTATTTTCAAAGCCTTGAGGGCTAATGTAATGTGTTCTGCTCATTTGCTTGGTGCCTGTTATGCTTTCTTTCCCTGCAATTTCTCCATTTGTAATGCAAATGTCTAGCTTGTGCCTGTTCTGGCATTGTACCTTTGGAAGCAGATAACTTGTATTCTAGATTTCACAGATGAAGAGGAATTTTTGGATTCTGAACTTGGAGTTAAGACTTTTGCTATGATATGATGGGGTGAATATGTTTTCCATGTTGCAAGGATGTGATTTTTGGGGGGCCAAAGGGTGGAATGTCATGGTTTGAATTATGTCCCCCCAAAAATGTGTATATCAGTTTGGCTGGGCCATGATTCCTGGTACTGTGTGATTTCTCTGTGTGTTGTAAATCCTGCCTCTATGATGTTAATGAGGGAGGATGGGCGGCAGTTGTGTTAGTAAGGCAGGACTGGATCTACAACACTGGACTGTGTCCTGAGGCAATCTCTTGAGATATAAAAGACAGAAGTGAGCAGTGAGACAGGGGAACCGCATACCATCAAGAAAGCACTGCCAGGAGCAGAGCCGTCCTTTGGACAGGGGTCCCTGCGCCACGAAGCTCCTAGTCCGGGTGAACACTGATGAGAAGGCAGACAGAGAAAGACTTCCCCTGGAGATGACACCCTGAATTTGGACTTTTAGCCTACTGTGACTGTGAGGAAATAACCTTCTCTTCATTAAAACCAAAAAAAAAAAACACAAACCAGGCTCTCCAACTAGGATGTTGCTCACCTATTACAAAATGGCTTTGGCCTCATAAAGGTCATAAATTACTTTTCATAAAACGACGACCCCAGGATACAAGCCCTTTCTAGGACCAGATGTTCCCACCCTTCTTGATGCAGCCCAAGTTCACTTTAATACTTCATGTCCCATACAGATGGGCAGAGCTGCAATCTGCAGGAAAACCCAGAGGCCCAGCCCAGGGCTGGCCTATAACGGTTTTGAGGGACTGTTAAAACAGACTTCTTGGGAAGAGGCCAGATAAACTCACCAAGTTTTTGTTTTGCTTTTTTTTTTTAAGACTGAGTGGAACTTACTTTCACTGGGACGTGGGATGCCTTCTTCCCTCCCTAATGAGTGTTCGAGGACAGGCTTCCCTTTCTTTTATACTAAATCACTCAACCTACACCAGACTGAGAACACCCAACTCTCTTCTGTTACTTGTCCCCGACCAAATGTCCACAGCGCAGAGGACCGGAGGGACCGTTCTGACCCCTCACTGCTCAAAGCCCCTCATCCCGCTTCGCCTCCTCAGGCTCAACGCCCCCTTCCCGGAGTCCTTCCCGGTCCTAACCCTCGCCCGCCTCCCGGGACAAAGCGAGGGGTTCCCCGGGGGTCTCCGGACGCAGCGGGCACGGTGAAGCGACCCCGGGCTTGGCGCGCACTCACCCGACAGCTCGTCCGGCTCCAGCCCGGTCTCGGTGTCCAGCCCGCAGATGACAAAGTAGTCGGCGAAGCGACTGGGCGCCAAGCCCCCTCCGCCACCGCCGCCGCTGCTCATGGCGCCGGGGCCGAGACGGGCCGGGCCGTGCGGAGCGG
>NW_004443942.1:1382364-1413555 GCF_000243295.1 Trichechus manatus latirostris
GCCGTGACGAGGTGGGGGGGCACCGGGCCGCCCCGCGCTGCATCCTGGACGCCGTCCCCTCCGCGGCGCCGCCGCCGCCACCAGCGGAGGGCGCCGCGACCCGAGTAAGCGTGAAGAAGGGCTGAAAGCGCTGAAGAAAGCCCCCACCGCGGCCGCCACTCCGGCCGCGCCTGCGCAGGCGCCGTCGAGGAGGGGGCGGTGCTTCCCGGAAAGGATGACGTGATGCTCTTCGGATCCACCGGGCCGCTGCTTCCCTGGCGGTCGCCGCAGCGCGGTCCTTGGCTGCTTGTTTGCTCGCAGTCGCCACCTCTGGGGCTGCAGCTCACTTTTGGAGGACTGAAGAGGTGCCGCATGAAAGAGCGTGTCCCTCAAAGCAGAGACCCTGGCCCATGTTCCGCTTTCCCCCACTACTACTCCACTACCCGAAACCTCCTCCTTTGTCCGGCCCTGTCACGGGGGTAGGGGTGCAGGACTGAGCTCGGAAGCCCAGCACATCCTATCGCCAGGGCCATCGGCCTAGCCTTCAAAGAGCGCCTTCTCCCTGCCCGACCCTTAACCCAATAGAGCCGAGGATGCCCCCTCTTTCGGCGGGAGTGGGTCAGCCCGTCATATAGCTACCCTTTTTTTACAGATGGGGAAGCTGAGTCTCAACAGGCAAGAATTTCCCCAAGGTCACACTGAATCTAATAGACATAGCCTGGACTAGAATGCTGGGTCTGCTAACTCCCCCTCTTCCTCCGGAGCCAGGCCTTTTCCTGTCACCAGGCTCTCCCCTTTTCTTTAAAGGTACCTCTAGAGGCCTCTGCCCCTTGGGAGCTCCCCTTCTTTTTCCACCAGGAATTCTCAGATCCATGCCTGCGAGAAGACAGGATGAGGGGGAAGGGAACTTGCTTCGTAGTCCCAGTCTTGAGACCCTCCGCTTTTGTTTCCCACAAAAGCTAGGCAGGCTGTCTTTGTTGGAAACTGGAGATCAGAGACCAAGAATGTAATACAGTATAGTAGCTACTAGTGTAGGCTCTAGAAACAGAATGTTCCGATGTGAATCCTGACTTTTTATCACTTACTGCATGACCTTGGGCAAGTTACTTAATCCCTCTGTGCCAGCAGTCAGGATCTTTGTAAAGATTTTGTAAGATAAATGCACATATAGGTGAAGATTTGGAACCCTGGTGGCACAGTGGTTAAGAGCTATGGCTGCTAACCAAAGGGTTGGCAGTTCAAATCCACCAGCCACTCCTTGGAAACCTTGTGGGGCAGTTCTACTCTGTCCTCTAGGTAAAGAATAGTGCCTGGAAAATAGAAAGCGGTCAATAGATATTAGAGATTATTATTATTAATCCAGCAAGAGTTGTGCTCAAGATTTGCTCTGGCAGGTTGTCCCTAAGGTCCCTAGAATGCAGCTGGTTTCCCCAAGGGCTAAACCTGGGCTCTCTCCTGAGTTCTCTCCTGAGTACTTCTCTCATGTATTGGTTCCTTTGGGGAGAGTGGTCTAGAGGTCACAGCCAACGTCACTTGGAACCATAACACCTGCTCTTCCCTGTATCTAACCTGCCTGAACTTGTGGGAGAAAAGTGGAGAGGAAAAGGAAACTTCACCAAGCCCATTCAGGGGCCATTCAGGCCTCATCCTATCCTGTATGCTAGGGACACAGAGACAGTAAGGGGACTCAGAGAGCTAAATGGTAACAGACTGCTGAATAAGGGTACCTCTCTGGGTTGGAGGATGGTCAGGGAAGGCTTCCTGAAGGAGGTATGATCTGACTGAGTTCCAGAGAATGAACAGGAATTTCTTAGGTAAAAAGGGGAGGGGAAGAAGTTTCAGGCAGCATATGCAACACCAGGGAGGTGACAGATAAAATGCTACATTTAAGGAAAAGCAAGTAATTCATCATGAGAGATCGAGAATTAAAGGGCGATCAAACCAGGGAGGAAGGAGAGGGACAGAGCAGAAAAGGCCTTAAATGTCAGGCTAAGGAATTTACCCTGTAAGGTGTGAGGGGATGGGAGAAATTAAAGGAATTTTAGCTGAGGAGTGACAAGACCTGATTCACATTATAGAATGATCACTGGGGGTAGGGCGGGGGGTGAGGGGTGATGTGGGAGAAGTGGCTTGAAAAGGGAATAAATGTCCTCAGCTTAAAAGTACAGAAACTTTTCATCCAATGTTTCCAGGGTGATCAGTTGCTGCGAGACTGCTATACTAACTAAACTCATAAAGTACAAGTTAGAGACAAAAGCACGACTGTATTAATTTACCCTGGGAAATGTAACTGCTGGGAGGCCTAGAATATTCAACTGTAAAGCGATCTCCTTCCCAATAGGAAATCCCTTTGGCAGAGTGATTGCTTCTTAGAGAGTCAAATAAAAAACAGTGCTGGATGCTCTTAAATGATAGTGTTTAAATCCCCACTCCCACTCTTACTGGCTGTGTGGCTGAGGCACATCAGCTAACTTCTCTGGAATGAGAATAATCATTCATACCCCTCATAGATTGCTTTGAAGACTTACAAGTTAATAAAAAAATTAATTATAAAAGAAATTTTAAATATCTGGAACATAGTATACCCTTTTTTTAATTGTATTTATTTTGTTGTTGTTGTTAAGAACATACACCAATTCAACAGTTTCTACATGTACAATTCAGTGACATTGATTACATTCTTCGACTTGCACAACCGTTCTCACCCTCCTTTTCTGAGTTGTTCTTCCCCCATCAACATAAACTCACTGCCCCATAAGGTTCCTATCTAATCTTTCAAGTTGCTGTTGTCAACTTGATCCCATATAGATAGTTCTGGAACATAATATACTCTTAATAAATGACAACCTGGGCACCCGTTTCAGCATGAAGGACGTGAGAGAGTATGGACATCTAGGGTAAAATAATTCCAGGAAGAGTTGTGAGACAGAAACTTGGCTAGGATGTTCGAGTAGCAATAAGGAGGCTAGAGTGGCTGGAGGGGGGTGGGAGTGAGAGGAGTGGTAGAAAATGATAGATGGTATGGTAAAGTTGGCTGGTTGTCCACCAAAAAATCAGGCTCCCCCTTCCTACAGCCCCCACACACACACATCCAGATGTATCCACGAGACTAGTTCACAACAATGGAATGTGAGCAGGAGTTGATGTATGCCACTGCTAGGTCAGGGCTTTTAAGAAACAAGTGAGGCTTCTTCCTTCTCTCTTTTTTGCCTCCACCAGCTAGAAGTAGAGGGTTCTGAAGTCCTAAGGAATGGCAAAACAGAGGCGGGGCCAAGACGGCAGAGTAGTCAGATGCTTCCTGTGGTCCCTCTTACAACAAAGACCCAAAAAAACAAGTGAATCAATTATATATGACACTCTAGGAGCCCTAAACATCAAAGACAAAGTTGCGGAGTCGGACTGAGCAGCAGGGGGACGGACAGACAGTCCAGAAGCAGCGAGGATTTGCCAGACCTGACCTGGCCAGCACCCTGTAGGCTAGATAGGCCAGCACATGCAGGCTGAGGAAAGCAGTAGTGCTCGGGATGCATTTTCCACACCGGGAGAAACCAAGCGGCGTACAGTCTGCTTAAGCCTCTGGATCCCGGGAGAAGCTGCGCTGAATCTGCAAAAGTTAAGTGCAAGCGTCTAACCTACCACGCCAGATCAAAAAAAAAACACTTCCCCCCTCTGGGAAGTACCATTTTACCATTTACCTGCCCCTTCCCCGCTCTGCTCCAGTCCAGGGTCCTTCTGGCATCATCGATTGCTGAGCTCCCTGGGCAGGAAGTAGGACCCACTGTGCGCCCTAAGCCACTCTCCTGGCTTTGGAGAGGGAACAAATTAACAAACAGGAAAAAATAATCTGCCAGCAATCCGTAAACTGGGAACTCAGGGCAGGCACAGCCCCTTTGCCTAGGCACAGGCATAAGGGGTGCACGGACTTTGAATGTCTTTCACCCCTGCCTAGACCTGTGTGGGCCCATTTCAACCGCATAGGCCCTCATTAGCACAGTACAACAGGGTATATACCTGAAGCCTATTTTTAACTGCACCAGCTAAGGGGAGTGACAGACTTGTGACATTTGACGCTTCCCTGTCCCTTAAGCAGAGTCCTCACCTACCAACATCAGGGGTCTGAGGACTGGTGGCTCCACACACTCCACCTAGCCACCTGCGACAGGGGTCTGAGAATAAGTGGTGCCTCTCAGTCCTTACAGCCAACAGCATTAGGTGCCCAAAGTCCACTGCGAAACCCACCCACCTACGTGCTCTAGGGAACAGGGACACACCTTC
This sequence comes from Trichechus manatus latirostris, assembly GCF_000243295.1. Classification (NCBI taxonomy): domain Eukaryota; kingdom Metazoa; phylum Chordata; class Mammalia; order Sirenia; family Trichechidae; genus Trichechus; species Trichechus manatus. The sequence continues at coordinate 1,386,619 of NW_004443942.1, forward strand.
CACCCAGGCATTCAGGGGCAGCTGTCGGCCCCCTACGTTGCACAGCACATAGCCCCCTACTGCAGCCAGATACCTGTGCCTGCTCCAATCACCCCTATGTAGCCCTGCCCGTCTAGGACTGTAAGTGCAAGCCTATACCACCCACTCAGTGACTGATGACCTGGACACCTGAGCTGAAGCCATACAAGAAAAGTAAACAGACTTCTGGGTGCACATACCTGGTAACAGCTCTAACCACTGGATGACAGGATGTGAGAGCTTCAAAGATGCCAATAATCAAAGTAGCTCACATGACCAGCCTGTTTGGGCAGATCAAAACAGAACAAAACAAGAAGCTAGAACACAGTAAGCAAACATAAAATAAATAAATATAACTTATTGATGGCTCAGAGACAACAGTTGGTATCAAATCACGTAAAGAGGAAGACCGTGATGTCTGCAGCAAGTGACCAAAACAAAGAACCAAGAAACCTCCCGGAGGAAGAGAACTTCTTGGAATTACCTGAACTAGAATTCAAAAGATTAATATACAAAGCTCTTCAAGAGATCAGAAAGGAGATCATGCAAAACACATACCAAGCCAAGGAACACACAGACAAAGCAACAGAGGAACTTAAGAAGATGATACAAGAGAATAACGACAAATTTAACAGGCTGCAAGAATCCATAGAAAGACAGCAAACAGAAATCCAAAAGATCAACAATAAAATTTCAGAATTAGACAACTGAATAGAAAGTCATAGGAGCAGAACTGAGGCAACGGAAGTCAGAATTAGTGATATTGAAGGTAAAGCACTTGACATCAATTTATTTGAGGAAAAATTAGATAAAATAATTTTTAAAAATGAAGGAATGGCAAAACAGAATACAAAAGGAGCTTGGATCTCTGAATCAAGCTCATACAAGAAAGACTCCAGATAACCAAGAATACCCACTGGCCTGTTTTGTGAACAAGAAATAAATAATTGTGTTAAGCTTGCCCCTAAATTCCGGATTTGTATATCCATGGCTTCTTGTTTTCTCAATCTGAACGTCTAAGAGGCATTCAAAATTAACAAGCTTAAGAACAAATTTCTGATTTCCCCTAATAACTCTGCCCCTTCCACAGTCTTTTCCTATCTCAGTAAGTGGCATCTTCATTCTTTCTACTTAGGCCAAAAATCTTGACACGCGCACACACACACACGCACACACACACACTTCAGATAATATTCATCAGAAAATTCTACTGGTTCTGAAAATTTGTAACTTTTAAATCCTTTTAAATAGTCTGGTTCAGAAAGTTCAAAAAGGACATTGAAAAAAGAACAAGAACTGCTGAAAGTGTAAAACATTCTGGTGACTTGAAAGCCAGAAAAAAAAATCCCTAAACATATTTTGAAAAACACTTTGTAACTTCTGCATATCTTTTAAACTACCTCTACCTTTAGTGAGTGCTGCTGGATAATGATATCAAGGTATAGGAAAAACTGTGAAATAAAAAATAACTTCATATTAGATAAAATATAATGAAATATTCAATGCATGTAATAAATCATTATTTTTAATATAAAGAAAAAAGTATACAATTTCTATTAATAAAGCAGTTTCTTTCCCTTTGCTTAATATATACATGTGTATATATGTGTATGGAGTCCTGATGGTGCAGTGGTTAAGAGCTATGGTGGCTAACCAAAGGTTGGCAGTTCAAATCCACCAGCTACTCCTTGGAAACCCTATGGGGCAGTTCTACTCTGTCCTATAGGGTCACTATGAGTCAGAATCAACTCGATGGCAACGAGTTTTGTTTTTTTTTGGTTATATATGTGTATCAGGTCCCTGGGTGGCACAAACAGTTTGAGTTCAACTACTAACCTAAAGATTGGCAGTTTGAAGAATAAGTAACAATGCACAAGCACCAGAAGAGAGACTAGATAACCAGGAGCTCCTAAAAATCAAACACTTATGCTCATCAAAAGACTTCACCAAAAGAGTAAAAAGACAACCTACAGACTGGGAAAAAAATTTTGGCTACGACAAATCCAGTAAGCGTCTAATCTCTAAAATCTGCAAGATACTGCAAAACCTCAACAACGAAAAGACAGATAACCCAATTAAAAAATGCGCAAAGGATACGAACAGGCACTTCACCAAAGAAGACATTCAGGCAGCTAATAGACACGAAGAAACGCTCACAATCATTAGTCATAGAACAACATGTGTACTACTGTTTCACGAGAAACTATTTGTTCTGTAAGCCTTCACCTGAAGTACAATAAAATATAAAAAAAAAAAAGACCAGACTTAATGATCTGAGTGAGACTGGAGGAACCCCAGAAAGCATGGTTCCTGGACTCTCTATCAGCCCAGAACTAAAATAATTTCTGAGGCCAACTCTTCAGACAGCGATTGGACTGGACTATGGGACATAAAGTGATACTCATGAAGAGTGTGCTTCTTAGCTCAAGTAAATACATGAGACTATAGGGGCAACTTCTGTCCAGAGGTGAGATGAGAAGGCAGAGAGGGTCACAAGCTGGTAGAATGGACTTGGGAAATCAGGGGTGGAAAGGAGGAGTGTGCTTCACAGCATAGGGAGAGCAATTAGGGTCACATAACAGTGTGTTCATAAATTTTTGTATGAAAGACTAACTTGAGTTGTAAACTTTCACTTAAATGACAACAATAAAAAAAAAAGTAAAGAATGTCACCTTTGACTACTGTGCTCTTTTAAAAAATTATCTGTATAAGACCAAATGGACAACAGTTACTCTAAAGCATAGATGAGAACGTTGGGGAGCTGTGAGACTAAGTTAATGGGAATGGAACAACTAACACATAAATAATGAGAATGTTGACAGAATATGAAGAATGTAAACAATGTCACTGAACATTATGTGTAGAAATTGTTGAATGGGAACCTGTTTTGCTGTGTATACTTTCACCAAAAATACAATAAAATATATTATTTAAAAAAAAAAAAAAGATCAGCTAATGAGCTAATGAACCCACAGGCATATCCTTTCTCTCCAAAGCTCAATGAAGAGTTTATCATGTGACGAATCCCACTGATCACACAGAAAAGTGTGAGCTTCACAAATATGGGCTTTCTCAAGACTAGAAACACAAAAACATCTAGGTACAGAGTGACACACCCATAGCCATCTCTGGCAACCAGCTCTCTCTGCATAGTGATCTGTCTCTACAAGCAAAGTCACATACGCTTCACTTTCCCATGCCTTACTGTCCTGTCAGCTCCCAGCACCTCACTCATAACCGGCATCAGGCTCCTCACATCTCTCAATAACGCAAGCTCACCAAATCAGTTGAAAATCAGACATCATCCTTTAGCCATCCATAATCCACAGCATCAATGTAGCCCCAAAGGAGAGTCAGCATCAGGCAGCATCTGATGCCTCATGGTATGGGGAAGTATGAAGTTGAGCAGCAGGAGGAGCAAATTGCAGATAATGCCCCCAAGTGATGCAACTTTTCCAAAAGTAGTGTTTGGGCATGAGTATATGTATCTGTGTGTGCATTGCTGCTTGAGCTTCTTTATATGTGAACGTGCATTTGTGCACAGAGTGATCATATGTATGTGTGTGTTTACAGGTATTAGATATATATTCGTGTATTTGCATGTATAGGTAAGTGTGTGTGTGTATTTTGTATATGTGTATGTGTGTGTGTGTGTGTGTGTACATCTGAGGAGGCTGGGGCCAGGCAGGGTGGCTGAACCAGGGAAGCAGAGGGACACTGGCTCTCCGACCAAACCCAGAAGAGACTCAGCTGGTGCTCCCCTCAGCCCCTCTCTCTTCTTCCCGTGTCCCCTCTAGAATGAGAACCTTTTGAAAGCCTGGATGAATGGCCTTATATGCGCTGCACCCAGCCCTCTCTCTTAGACTGTGAACACGGTGACCTCACTATTCCCATCAGCCTGAGGCCGAAGAGCTTCCTGGGAGAGGCCCAGTTGTCTAGTGAGAGGAAGTGAAAGGCCCTTGAATCAGATCCCAAAATGAAGATATATTTAGCAGTGGCTGAGATCTCAAAGGTTTTTGGGGAGTGATGAAACTATTATATATTTTGATTGTAGTGGTCATTACACAATTATTTATGTTTGTCAAAATTCACAGAACTGTACTGTACACTAAAAAGGGTGAATTTTATTGTATATAAATTATACCTTAATAAAAAATGGGGAAAAATCTATAAAATTGATAATCAAATATTTTAAAGTTTTTCCTACTGATGCTAAACAAAAGCATACAGATTCATACTATCAATTTTCTAGGCTATATCAATCTGCCTTTTGACATGACTAAGAAAAAACATGTAAGAATTATTATAGAGAGATAAATTAATAATATCTAATTATTGAAATTATTACATCTATGGTAATAAATTTGACAGAATTAAAATAACATAATAAGACTTTTAAGATATTAAGAATTAACTGCAATTAAAATAAACTGATTTTCTAAAGTTCAGAGCATTATGTCTTAGATTGCATTTGGGGAACATTGTGTCTATATTCATATACAAGGAGATGCTCTGCTTTTAAGAGTACAGTTTAATCTATTCTATGAAAAAATAAGAGATGCTATTAGGTCACTAGTAAGCTTGGAACTTACAGAAGATGTGTTAATAATTGTTATTAAATGCAATATATTAATAATATCCAATAACCTTTTAACAAATGTTAATGAAGTGTTTTTTCTGTAAGTCTGAATAAAAGTTCATGAAATTTTAAGAAGAGGAAGAGGGGATGGAGGAAGAAGAAGAAGAAGAAAGAAGAAGCTGTCATCTCTTGAGGATTGAGAAAGAGCCAGGAGCCAAGAGACCCGAGTTAGAATCATAATTCTGCAGTTTACTCAGATCATGTGACTTCAGGCAGGTCCTTTGCCCTCCTGAGTCTTTGGCTTACCCACTTTATGAAGAAGGGTGTGGCTGAGAGCAATGGTTTTCAATATCTGCATCTTTGGGAACATTTTTTTTGCTTTCCTGCTCCAGGGACCCCGTGATTAGAAATATTTTTGTCTCTGAAACAAACTACATTTATAGTCAGTTTTCCCATTTTTTATTAACAAAAGATGCATTAATCTGATGTTCTGATCTTTTAGTTAGCACAAGATAGTTGGAGTGACCACAAAAGAGTTAATATAATTCCAGCCAGAAGCAAAAAAAAATGGATTTTTTGTTGGCCTGTCCCAGCTTCTCCTAGATAAAAATGATTCCCACCCACTGGGCTTTGTGAAATACTGGAACTGGCCCAAAGCCCCCACCACTACAATTTTCATAGGCTGCCAGGGATGAGGCAATGTAAAGAGGGGAACTACTTGTTCTGATTCCAACCTCTTGCCTCTGAGACTGAAATTCAGGGATGTGGCTGGGCTATCCCATGTTCTGCCACCTCAACTCCTGTCTGTTGTCCACTAAGTTTGCTAAGCTCAGGTTGTGAGTTATCAGCATTTGTGCCTCTGCCTCTTGGGGACCCTGAGATGACAGGCAGGGCTGCACTCACATTTGCACGGATAGAGCATTATCCATGAGACACCATTCACTGTACCAAAAAACCAAACCAAACCAGTTGCCGTAGTCTTTTCTGACTCATGGCGACCCTATACAGCAGAGTAGAACTGCTCCATAGAGTCTCCAAGAAGCAGCTGGTGGATTCAAATTGCTGAACTTTTGGTTAGCAGCAAAGCTCTTAACCACTGCACCACCAGGGCTCCCCCCATTCACTGTAGTTATTAATTTATATAGTAGTTATCATGACAGTTTTCCAACAGATGGCAGTAAAGTATCTCAGGAAAGGGAGATCTTTGTCTAGTTCACCCAAAGTCACCATATAAGCTAACTGTGGGGCTGGCACTTTCTCTATATTGCCCAACTTGGTCCTGGTAAACAGCAGGACACAGGAAGTATAACTGGGCCTCACAGAACTGAAAGTCAGCATTAGGGGTGCTCTCTGTCTCATCACATGGCTTCTTTCTGTGCCTCTGCTGCACTCTTCTCCCTCAGTAGACAACCTTCCATTCCTACTCATTTGTTTGTACGTGCTCCATACTGGTTGGCACTCAACATCCATTTCTACTTCCTATTATTTCCAGAGCCAACTTCATGGGCATCCCATCTGGACACAGGGCCTTATACTTAGAAGGGCCCAGTATTTGGTGTAATGCTCTACTGTCACAGTCTTAAAATTCTTAACAATTTTATCTTTGAACTTGTGTTTTGTAAGTGGAGTCCGGCAAGACAAAGGAACACGCGTGTGAGCAGAAGAGATACGGCCGATATCCATGCCCACAGTTCCTCGCTGCCCCATTCCCATACAGCATTCGTGATAATACATGAGCAGAGAATTTTGGTGGACCCATGATATGTGGGAGTTCAGTGAGACTCAAAGCCAGCAGAAGGTAAGCATTGTATGTCTACAACTGTATGATCGGGAGCACTGATCATCCCAAAAGGCTGTGCTTTCTGCTCAAAGGAGAACTGGCTTCTAACGCAGGAAGATAATGGCATTTCAAGGAACACAAACAACCAAGGAATTCTATCACATTCTTATTTGTGTTAATTCCCTGCATTAGCCTATCACTTACTGAAAATGACATAAAAGGAAAGAGGGCAACCCATAGCTCCTTTTCCTTTCAGTCATTCCTTCCTTCTTTATAAGCAGAGGGTGAGTGTTGTAGAATGTGCACGTCAAGAAGTGAAATTAAAAACAGTTGGTGAACATATAGATATTGATGAAACGTTGTACGTATTGTTGTGTATATATTACAATCAAAAAGAAAAAAACAGTTGAGTTACTTTTTGCAGCATTTCCACTATTCTTGTAAGAATGAAATACATATGCAAGTGAGAGTTACAAAGAGAATTGTGTAATTTCCGTGATTTAACCTATGAGTTAAAAGCTCTATATTTGTGTTTAAAACAGGCATTGCACAATAAAAAGGCAAATGGCAAAATTCATGCTAATAATTTAAAATTTTTTCTTTACTTAAAACATTAAATAGAAAATTAAAAACACCATGAAAAGAGGGAGACCTTGGAAGAAAGGAAAAATCTTTATATTTTAGTGCCTTTAACATCACTTTACTGCTCCTTGAACAAGGGATCTCCATTTTCATTTTGCACTGGGCCCTGCAAATACAGCTGGCCCCAATTATTCCTTTCCGTACTGAAGAGTGGAAAGCTAACGACTCTAAAAACTAGAGTTCTGGGCATAAATTAGGTTCCACAAATCAGATGCACTTGCAAGAGGTTTGAATATAAAAGAGACACAGGGCCGTTTTCCTGCTACTTTTGTCTATTTTCTGCAGGCAGATAGGGCTGTAGATATGCCAGTGTCTATCTCCAGCTCTGTGGACGATGTGACGGAGCTGAAGTGGCAAAGAGAGCAGACTCTTTCTTCCAGTGCCCAGTAAGCAGCAGTGGCTGCTGTGGTAGCTTAGATTCTATCCTCCTGAGCCCTGGGTCACAGCTGTAGTGGTGAGCTATTGAACACAATAGTGACAGTTCTGGAGTTTTATAGGAGTTACTACTGGAGGTCCAGTCTAAAGCCTGCTCCTCCAAACTTTCCAATGATTTTTGTAAACACCTAAAATTCCCTGTATTAAGTCCTTTTCTGCTTAAAATACCTAGGATTGCTCCAAACCAACTCCAAAATATCATACATTATAATGGAATGTTCCTACCATACCACCATTAATAATGATGAAACTAACCTAAAACATCTGGTCAATTTAAAAAACAAAATACACAACTTGTAAGTATGCACTTATTCATTAAACCTTTCTTTACTTCAAATAAGCAAAACCTGGAGTAGTTTGACTACACTGATCCCTGACTTATATGTACCCTATCATGTCTGTCCCAATTTAGATCTCCAGACTTCGTGTTCAAAGCTTTTTCATCAGCACTTCTTTTTTCAAACTAGGAAGCTGAAAATCTTGAGCCTTATTCTGCTCAGAACCTTAATAAGCTTCAGAATCAGGCTTTCACCACCAAACAAAAAAGCTCCAGGCCCAACTTCGTTCTGAAATTGCTGTGCACCTATCTGACCACTCCTTCTGTCCCTCTGGCTTTATCTCACCCACATTCCCGCTACTTGCTCTCACCTCCTGGAGACTTTCAGTTCCTTTAACCCTCCTTTTCTTCAAACCTTATTAATATTCTGTTAAGGATTGAATTGTGTCCCCCCAAATTATGTATTAGAATCCTAACTCCTATATCTGTGGGTGTAACTTAATGACCTTCCATAATGGAATCTAATGTCATGTAAATGAGGCCATACCAATGTAGGGTTTATGCCCTAACCCTAAAAACTTATAAACTGTTTAAAAGCAGGTTAGACAAAGCACACACCAGGGAAGACACATGCCATGTGAAGAGCCAAGGATATCAAGGAACGCCAGGGGCTACCTGCAAGGAGGGATTCTATATGGCCTTCTAAATAGCTAAACTACAAATATTGAAAGGCAATTTTTTACACAACATGGAAGGTTGGCTCTTTTTAGTTATTCTATCTTTTTTCAAAGAGCCAAGTAGAACTTTTAAAAAATTCCCTAATAAGTGATTCCTCCATATAGAAACCAGTATCTTCTAGAATTTACCTGTATTTACCTCTACAATTCCAAATTTTGCTTTAAAATCCTCAAAAGCCAACCATTCAAATTAAAGTTTTAAAAATATTTTTGTTCTTAGAGGTGAAAACGTGCATCAGAATTTAAAAAAACAATGTATAACCAAAAACCACATGGAATTTGGTTCCTTGGTTTGCAGGTTTAGGGTCATGGTTTCATGGGACATCCCAGCTAACTGACCTAGTAACATGTTGAGTGCTTCTGTCCTACCTCCTAGTTCGTTGCGTAGTGCCTGGGGTCTGAAAAGCTTGCAAGCAGCCATCCAGGGCACAACAAATGGTCTCTATTTGATCAGCAAAAGAGGAAGGAGGGTCAGGAATAGAGGGATATGGAATGCGTGGCTCATTGCCTCTATGAACATCTGCCTCCTTTGTCATGAGACCAGAAGAATTGGATGGTGCCCAGCTACCATTACTGAACATTTTGATCAAAGATTCTATAGAAGAATCCTGATCAAAAGGGGGAATACACAGAATTTCAAATTTTCATGGACTCCGGATTTCCCGGAGCCATGAAGGTTGGATGAACCCCTGTAACTATTGCCCTGAGGTAAAATCTTTTAAGACTTAAACCAAAAATAGCCCCTGAAGTCTTCTTAAAACCAAACAATAGTTTAGCTTAACTAGTAAAAAAGGTCTGCCTTGAGCATCATGCTCTTTTAAGAACTATTTATATGGGATCAAATTGTTAACAGCAACTTGAAAGATAAGATAGGAACCTTAGGGGCAGTGAATTTCTGTTAATGGGGGAGGAATAACTCAGAAAAGAGGGTGAGAATGGTTCCACAACTTGAAGAATGTAATCAATGTCACTAAATGGCACATGCAGAAACTGTTGAATTGGTGTACATTTTGCTGTGTATACTCTCAACAACAAAATTTAAAAAAATTCACGAGAATATATTTTTATTCAATGAAAGGATTTTTAATACAAGTACTTCCACGAAGTATATCCCAAGGTATGTTTACTTTCTCCAGTACAATTTATTCTCATTACATTTTTTTTTACATTTTTAACAGTATCTTACAGATATTACTCTCAAAGTAGTGGAGCTCCAGAGAAGCTATTAACTAAGAAGGGCACAGTCTTACTTTCTTAATGTCTCAAGCTTCCTAGCTAGCCTGCACACTGCCAACACCACCCTGCCCCCACCATACATACATACACACTTGCTCTCTTGAAGTTATTACTATGTAATTGTCTAAGCTGTGACTGAAGCTTGAATTTACATATGGCTCCAGGCCAAGTCTATGAATCTGTAAATGCAGGCTACCAGCTGCACTTAGGGTACTGCCCGCTGAAGGACTCTTTTCTTGACAGTCATCGATGAATCTGGAAAGACTGGATATTCTCTTGTGGGAAATAACCCACCTTAGTGGCAGGTACAGTTTTCTAATATTGGAGGCAGGTAGCAGCAAAGGGAAACAATCAATGGTAAGGACAGGGAAAATATTCTGTGAAGACAGTAGGCACAATATACATACACCAGAGCAAACAGTGAGGTTTCTCCTGAGTACAAACTCTTACTTTTATTTTTGAAAGTCTGATAAAAATTGACTTAATTACACTTTACACAGTAATACTTAGTGAATTTTGTCCAAAAAAGGTGTGTTTTAGGTTCATTTGTAAAAATAACAAAAGCTGTATCACTCAGTCTCTGGTCCATCAGAAAGCAAGAAAACCTTGCTAGAAATAATAAATAATCTCACACAAAAGGCCAAGTGACATAAGAATAGTATATTAATCAATATATTTTCTTTGTATTTACAATAAATCCGTTTGTTAATACTGTGATAGAAAAAATAATGAATCAATCCACATTATGTTGTAGACACAGGCTTTGAGGATGATCATATTTCTCACAATAAAAACATACAAGGATTTCTCCCACAGCTAAAGTACTTTCAACATAATAACAAGCTTCAGTGAAGGTAAAACTGACAGAATTTAGATTGGTGATGCCCTAGAATTAAGGAATCAAGGGCATGACCATTAAGCAGCAAAAAGCTGTTTTGTTTTTTCTAGGACTATTTAAATATATTAGTTACCATGTCAGAAGTTAATGTTACCTTGTGAATTATAAAAAGTAAAAACATTAAATTGGGAAGCTGCATTAATCAAAAGCAGCCCAACACATAAAAAGTCATCAAAAGAAATGAAACAATGCATTCTTTTAGGTATATCATGCATAATACATAACTTAATAACCAGACTAATAAATGAGGTAAAGTTTATAGTCATTGGACCAATTTACTATATTTAACCACTTAAGAACTGCATTACCACTAAGTTTCTGTTTCAAAATATAAAGTAGTACAATTAACCTAACCCATAAGACTGCTGTTTCTTAGATCCCCTTCTGAGATATTAAAGGGGAACCGTGTAACAAAATATTATCTGAATATAAATTATCAACACCAAATATACTAGTTATTATATAATCTCCATTTTGTATATGCACAGTGGAAATACTGTGAAAGCTAGATAAAAGGATGAAAATAGACTAGTCAGAATTATAAATCTCAAACTAATCCATGATAAAAATCTGAAACAGAAAAAAAAACCTCACAAAATAGCTATAACTTGATATCCTTTTCATATTCAGTGGTTTACCAAGATATAAGCTCTAAACAAATTACCTCAAAGGTAAAAAGAAAAATGTAAATCTCTTTTAAGTTTTAAGCTTTAGTTTTAGTATGTTCTGAAAGAAAGTTGATCTTAGCCAGAAATGCAACACTGTAAGAATCCAGAATCTTTGTTTTTGTATATTAATTTTAGTTATCATTAAGGGTGAGAGAGAAAAATATTATTAAATTATCAAGTCATGAGTAAGTATGTATGGCTAGTTCATGAAATATGTTAAATTAAATGAACCAGCTGGATCAATAATTTCCTACCACACTGCTGGTAGTTACCTGTAGCTCCCCCTTGTATATAGTAATTTAGATGCTTACCATCACCACTGACAGCACTCTTCATAGTATATCAATTTCCATTTTTACTTTTTTCTCCCCCTTGCCACTTAAATGTATCATTTTAACTGTTCAGTAGAAAATCTGATTTTACAAATTCCTTGTTTCAATTGCTGAAGAAGTGATTTTGAAACATAAATAGATACTCCTGCTAATCCTGAGATGATGAAGAAGAGAATGATGACGGTGGTGGGAAAACTAAAACTCAGATGGTTGTTTACTCATACTTCTGCTTTAGTTTTTTGTGGAAAATGGCTGGCAGGATGGAAAGAACAGCCAAAATCATCAGAAAAAATACTGAGTACCAGGAAACAGCTTCTCCTGCTGTTGTAAGCTGGTATAGTGTTGTTCCTGCATTGATAGCTATAAAAGAGGGAGGTGCGACACCTGAAATAAAAAGAGAAAACATAGTAAAAAACATTTATTTGTAAAAATTAAAAATTTTTGTGTGCATAAAACTTCTTAGATGAATACAGATATTTCTATTTTGGAAAAAAATCATTAAAAAAATTAAAGCCCCACAAGTTAATTTCCATGAAAGAACTCTTAAGGATAATGAACTTAAAAACTCAAGAAAAGTGTCTAGAGAATAATCTTACAATATTATCAAAAGTCTTTAAAAAAAGGGAACATGCTCTGATTCAGCAATTTCAACTTTAGAAAACAGTGCTATATATGCACAAATTTGAAGGATGCTCATGAAAGCATTACATAAAAACTCTGGAAACAATGGAAATGCTCAAAAGTAAGGTTGACTAAATTGTTGTTTACCCTGACAGGGTATGTTTAAAATAAAAATGAAGTGGTATGAGATATACTGACATGGAATGATACCCAAAAAAGAACACGTTATACAAGAGTGCACACGGAACAATCATATTTCATTAAAAATCTAAACAAACTGAAAAAATTACTTTTGCCAAGGCTCAAGTTAACTGAATCTCTAGCTACTTCATCTGAAAAATGAGATAGGGACAAAAATTATCTTCTGATTCCACAAATATAACATCATTATAAAAATACAAAATTGCCCATGCTCATATAATTTTTAAGTTTGTCAATGAATCATTTTAAAAGCAGCAATTAATTATTTTGATTGTTTCAAAAAGATTATTTTTCCAAGCATTAAACTTTATTAGACACTCAATACATGATAAATCTGCTCATTTTGTTGGTATCTAAACAAATTCAACTCAAACTGGAAAGAAAAATGGAACACTCTTACTAAGAACCACCAGAATTCACAAAATAATTTAATTTCAAAATTAAGTGTAAGCTCCTTGAAAGTAAGAGCCTTTGTTGACCCTAGTTTCCCCCATACTTTTGGTAACGCCCACAATAAATGTTGACTACAATGAAACAAAAAAGATAAATTCTCTATTGAAAATTAAAGTTCAGTATTTCAGTACCTGAATAGAAAAAAAAAGAAAAGAAAAAATTACTCAAAAAAGGCTTCTTGGATTTTCTCCCTACTGAGGGAGAAAAAGGAGTTAAAAAGTTCTACTTAATTCTATATGATTAAAATAATATCCAATAGAATGTGCCCTAAATCAACGTAATCCAACAACTTTTCTGAGCACCTATTTATACCAGCCAGGCACTGTGCCCAAGTTAGTTACTATGGTACTCGCATGTCTGCAAGGAGCATACAATTTAACCTGGCTGACACTGTTAGATAAGTACACAATGAGCTCTAACACAGTGTGGATGGGAGGCCTTACCTAGAAAAGTGCCAATAAAAAAAACTTTCAGTGGCACATTTATCACAGGAGAAGTAATATTAATAAACCAATTAGGCAGAAATGGTGTTATTCTCAAAAATATAATGTAGTTAATGAGATGATCTCTGTGACGTTCAACCTGTCATAAAAAAAAAAAGGAAAAGAATTAGCATCAAGGTAAGGCCAATCTTGAAAATTCATTGTTGTTGTTAGGTGCTGTCGAGTCGGTTCCAACTCAGTGACTATCATGGGTTGAACTGTGTCCCCCCAAAATGTGTGTCAACTTGGCTAGGCCATGATTCCCAGTATCCTGTGGTTGTTTTCCATTTGTAATCTGATGTAATTCCCAATACGTTGTGAATACTAACCTCTGTGATGTAAATGAGGCAGGATTATAAGCAGTTCTGTTAATGAGGCAGGACACAATCTACAGGATTAAATTGTATCTTGAGTCAATCTATTTTGAGATATAAAAGAGAAGAGAGCAGAGAGGAGGGGGACCTCATACCACCATGAAAGAAGCACCAGGAGTGGAGCATGTCCTTTTGACCCGGGGTCCCTGTGCCGAGAAGCTCCTAGACCAGGGAAATATTGATGACAAGGACCTTCCCCTAGAACTGACAGTGTCTTCCCATGGAGCTGCCAATCTAAATTTAGACTTCTAGCCTCCCTAACTGTGAGAGAATAAATTTCTCTTTGTTAAAGGCATCCACTTGTGGTATTCTGCTACAGCAGCACTAAATAATAACTAAGACAACGATCCTACCTACACAGAACAAAACACTACCTGGTCCTGCACCAATCCTTATAATCGTCGCTATGTTTGAACCCCTTGTTGCAGCCACTGTATCAATTCATCTCCTTGAGGGTCTTCTTTTTCACTGACCCTCTACTTTACCAAGCATGATGTCCTTCTCCAGGGACTGGTCCCTCCTGATAACATATCCAAACTATGTGAAATGGAAGTCTCACTATCCTCGCTTCTAAGGAGCTTTCTGGCTATACTTCTTCCAAGACAGACTTCTCATTCCAGCAGTCCATGGTATATTTAATATTCTTCACCAACACCATAATTCAAATGCATCAATTCTTCCTTCGATCTTCCTTATTCACTGTGCAGCTTTTGCATGCATATGAGGTGACTGAAAACACTACGGCTTGGGTCAGGCGCACCTTAGTCCTCAAGGTGACATCTTTGCTTTTTAACACTTAAAGAGGTCTTTTGCAGATTTTCCCAATGCAATACATCGTTTGATTTCCTGACTGCTGCTTCCATGGGCGTTGATCATGGATCCAAGTAAAATGAAATCCTTGACAACATCAACATTTTCTCCATATATCACGATGTTCGTTGGTGAGTAAATTTGAATAATAGTCTTATTAACTGGTAGGTGTATGGACACTATCCTGTCACTTACAGCACTGTACTTCAGGATAGATCTTGAAATGTTCTTTTTGACAATGAATGTGATGCCATTCCTCTTCAATTTGTCATTCCCAATGTAGAAGACCATATGACTGATTCCAAATGGCCAATACCAGTCCATTTCAGCTTACTAAATGCCTAGGATATTGATCTTCAAGCATTCCATCTCATTTCTGACAACTTCCAATTTTCTTTGATTCATACTTTATATATTCCACCTTCCAATTATTAATGGAAGTATGCAGCTGTTTCTTCTCATTCTGAGTCATGCCACATCAGCAAATGAAGAGCCCAAAAGCTTTACTCCATCCACGTCATTAAAATCAACTCTCCTCTGAGAAGGCAGCTCTTCCTCAGTCGTATTTTCAGTGCCTTCCAACCTTGAGGGGCTCATCTTCTGGCACTATATCAGACAATGTTCTGTTGCTATCCATAAGGTTTTCACTGCCCAATTTTTTCATAAGATCACCAGGTCCTTCTTCATAGTCTGTCTTAGCCTAGAAGCTCCACTGAAACCTGTGACCATGGGTGACCCTGCTGGTATGTGAAATATACTGATGGCACAGCTTCTAGCATCACAGCAACACATAAGGCACCACAGTAGGACAAACTGACAGATGAGTGGTGGTGAAAATGAGTTACTTAATAGAAAATATCTTATTAGAATCTGAAATAAGGCATGAAAATTAGTTAATATAAAATACCTTATTTCAAATTCTTATTCCTGATAATCCATCCAATGGAACTGATCAAATTTATCCAACAGAAATGATCGAAAAAGGAGTTTGAAAATGACATTGATTAAATGTTCACTATTATCAGAGCTAAACAACATGTGATGAGACTTTTTAAAAATTGTGCTTATATTTTAATGTTACTAAAGATGTTTCTACAACAGATTAAATAATGATAGCTCAATGGTAACATTTTAAAACTGAAATGCCAAATTAAACTTATATGATAACTAGATATAAGATACACATCAGGTGGCCGACTTTTTAATGCCTTCAGTTTCCTACAGTGTAAAGGGCTAGTATACACATCAACAAATATAGCTCAAAAAATAATAGTAATCTTTATTTTATGTTATTACAATATATATCACGAGTAAATTCATTCATTATTGATAAATGAAATTAAACAGGTATTCATGCAAACAGCTGATTAAATATAAGCACTGATTACAGTTCATATTTTCTTTGAATAACAAGCTCCCAGAAAATAAAACATTCATTCCAAAGAAAAACATACATATAAAATTATTTTAATATTCAGTGCATATGTGGTATAGTGAAAAGAGAACTGGATTAAAAGTGTAGACATATGAGATTCTAGATGTTGCCATATAAGCAAATGAGTGTGATTCTGGGCAAAATAATTAATTTCAAAAATAGGATTCTCTTAGCATTTTAGAATATGTAATTTTATAACATTAGATATTTATTACTATAAAATTTAGCCATATAACCTTTTTAATTTATTATTCCAAAATGACGGTACATGCTACCTTTTGTACTTATCTATTGTTTTCCCAAAGGAGCACCTTGGTGGCGCAATGGTTAAGTGATTGACTGCTAACCAAAAGGTCAGCGGGTCCAACCCACCAGCCACTCCTCGGGAGAAAAGACCTGACAATCTGCTCCTGTAAAGACTGTAGCCTAGGATACGCTAAGGGGCAGTTCTACTCTGACTATAGGGTTGCTATGTGTCAGAATCGACTTGACGGCACACAACAACAGCAACAGTTAAGTTTGGGCCATGCCTTATCACAAAAACAAAAGTATGTGTACTTTGAAAAGAGATACTTTATTTTTTCCAATAATGAGAAAGTAATATATTCCTGCATACTGTAAAATGTATATATAACCATATTCATTCTTGGCAAATTTGCTCAGGGGGATTAGTTCAATTTTTTTTAAATGTTAATATTCTAGAAAACACAGATATACTGAATTAAGATCTATCAAAGTTCTCATAAAGAGCATTTCTCTTGATCTATGTAATTTTTGTCATCAAGACAATGAGTTAAGTCATGGAAGAAAAAGGCCCTGAGTAAAATACTATCTCCACTTAGCACATCAAATAAAGGAACTGTGAAGAACAAATTAATAGCCTGACTAGGGAACACCATATGCTTTACAGTGGGTTTAATCATGTCCTCCAAAAATCCATGTACACCAGGAACCTCAGAATGTGACTTTATTTAGAAATACTGTTTTTACAGGTGTAATTAGAAATTAGTTAAGGAGACCAAATCATCCCAGATTTAGGGTGGGCCCTTAATGTCCTATTAAGAAGATGACACACACACATACACACATAGAGAAGTGAAGGTCATGTGAAGACAGTGACAGAAGATTGGAGTGATGCAGCCACAAGCGAAGGAACACCAAGGACTGCAGGGAGCCACCAGAAACTAGGAAAAGGCAGGGAAGAATTCTTCCCTAGAGCTTTCAGAGGGAGCATGGCCCTGATGACTCTTTGATTTCAGACTTCTAACCTCCAAAACTGTGAGAAGAGAATAAATCTCTGTTGTGTTAAGCCACTTAGTTTGTAGCAATTCGTTACAGAAGGCCTTTTTCCTACCCTGGGCATCCCATCCAAAAGACTGCCATTATCTATGTGTGCCTGAGTTCATTTTCAGATAGCTCCTCCTGGGGCTTTTGAAAATAAGTATAGGAGGGGACATAGCAACACCAAGTTGCCAAGCTGTGTAGTAGTGTTTATATTTATCATTGCTAATCTGTAGCAGAAATCCTGGCTGAAGATTAACAGTTGTTTCTACTGATGAAATGCATTAAAGGAGTTGGCACACACTGACAGCATGCTGCATTAACACAAAACAGGTGTTCAAATATATGATTCCTTTACATGAATACTTTGACTTCTCTGCTCTGATTGAACTTACCAGGACTGATACCATTACAAGTACAAAAAATCATATCTGAAATTGTAATTAACATCCTTATTCGTCTAAA
Organism: Trichechus manatus latirostris; assembly: GCF_000243295.1. Classification (NCBI taxonomy): domain Eukaryota; kingdom Metazoa; phylum Chordata; class Mammalia; order Sirenia; family Trichechidae; genus Trichechus; species Trichechus manatus. The sequence continues at coordinate 1,404,343 of NW_004443942.1, forward strand.
AGATAAATTTTATTAAAGGCCCGAGTCTGAGTTAATTTAGGTAGGGGCTCCACATTGAGAATCCAGCTAGCCAAAGAGTTCAATTAAATAATTAAAAGATACAGGTTTACCTGCTGTGACCATTTCACTGCTTTCTCTGTTAGATATTTGTATACCACTGGTCTCCCAACTAAATAGGAGAGCATATAGCAGAATGAGGCACCCAGCCCAGAACACTGAAAAACAACAAGAAGTCACAAACATTTTGTATTTTTCCATCTTATTCACATGGATCTATTTACCTAAGGAAACATTCAACTAGGTTACTTCTTTTGAGGGGTGGAGAGGACACTCTGCATGACATCTCTTATGCAAAGAACAAGAACCTAGTCCTTTCTCAGACCAAATCCTAACTAAAGAGGTTAGCTAAAACAAACTGGTATTTGTGATTAAACTTAGTGATGGAATGATAGCTAATGTGCTAATAGTTAATGCTGACTTTAGCCTAAGAATAAAATTTGAGGAGCCAATTTATTTTCAATTAATATGCATGAAACCACTCCCACCCTTGCCACCCCAACCCTAGAACTTAATTCATTGTGTCCACAGTCTTAATTGGATTACAAAATAAAAAAGGCAAAAACAGAGCCAATAAATGCAAATAAGTCTACAACACCCTGGCTCTACAGAAAAAAAAAAAAAAAAAAAACAACTAACTATAACAGCTCCTTACAAAAGGACTTAACAGATACTACTTTAACAGTAAACTTTATTAAACTAGTGAGTTTATGCTAACTAACACAGACTAGTGGGGCTAAGATCATCATCATTCTATTTAAAGTTATCTTTTTCCAATCTCCCGATTTTATATACTTACCAAACAAACAAGAAATAAGGCTAGTGGAAAGGGATAAAGAAACCCTGAGAGGATGCTGAGAAATATAGAGCCTGGAATAGCAAATGTCTGCAAGCTGTTAACTTCTAAGTTAAGGATTAAAACATAATTTAATGGAATTTTTAAAAGACAAATCCAACATTTCACAAAAAGTATTACTACAGAAGGCATCAAGTCAATAGGATTATATTCACATTTCAGTATTAAAAAATAAAATTATATACAAGTTTAAAAAATATACAAACTCACTGATTTCTTAGTTGTAATGCCTCTTATTCTAAGACGAACATTAACTAGCATTATCATAAATATAATGCTAGTGTTACTGAAAGAAAAAACCAAGATAAATATCCTACATGTGTCCAATAGAGAGGAATTTGGAATGTGGACAAAAAATAAAGGTCTTCATTAATCTTTTAAATAACATGCTTCCCTAATGCATGTGAGTTCTACTTTGATTTACCCTCATTTTTTTTTTAAGAAACGTGATTTCATGGAAATCTAGATACAGGTAAAATATAATAATTACTTATTTCTAATTTAACTATGAAAATTTACCTCAATTCACTACTCATAAAAAAAGATAGACAATAAAAAAGAAGAAAAATCACAAATCTTATTTTTAAACAGAGTTTCACTTTTTCTACTTTTCCCTAGTTTCCAGTTTTGGCCCGGACTCCTTAGACTTCTTCAACTCTAACAGGCTGATCTACTCATAAGTTAATCAAACTCAGCGAATTTCTTCATCTCTCTTCCCTACTTTAAAATTTCTATCTTCACCCATTAATTGTCTCTTTTTTTTCCAGTTCCCAATTTACTCATGTTCTCTCATTTCAATCTCTTCCTTCTTCCTCTTGGATTCTTTCATCTTTAACTTCTTGCTCTTTCACCAGCTTTCTGCTCTATAAAACCACTCAAGATTGCTGCAAACTAGAATTAAAACCTAAGCTTTCCTCAACCAGGTATCCTATTCAACTACTGCATCTCCTCTTTTTCGTAAGAGATTCTCTCCTTGTCCCCATCCATCCAGCTTACCCACCCCACCATTCTACTGAAACATCCTCCTGACCAAAATTAATGGCTTTTTAATGACCCCTGCATAGGATTAGACATCCTCTTGCACAAAACTCAGGCTCCAGTGAACTGTATTTTTCTTCTACATTACAAATAATTTCTTCCCTAGTTTTTTCCCCCTCCTTACCCTCAAAATTGGACTTTCTCTAACATTCTGTCAGCTACATGTTTCTCCCCCTTTCCTTTGATAAATTCAGTTATTTCTATGGCTTCAAAAATCAGCCACATATACTGATAACTCCTAATTCTCTATCTCTGACTCAATTTCTTTAATCAAATACCAGTCTCAAATATTCCATCTGTCTACTGGATGCCTCCATTAAATAAAAAGAGAGATTTACATTTCAGGGTTCTTTAAAACCTTATTATGTAAATTTTCAAACATATATGAAAGTAGAAAGACCACTTCAACAATACATGATGAATCTTGTTTTGTCTATATCCCTCACACCCTGCGCTCTAACTAAATTGGACTACTGATCACTTACTAACCACACTCAGCTTGTAAGCTGTTGTAGACTGACTTAGTCCACAATGACTCACTCCATATCTTTACCCAACCTTCCTCATTATTCCAGATGGAAATAGTTGTTCTGCTTCTGAATGTGCAAAGCACTATACCATACTTACCATATAATCGGTACTTAAAAAAAAAAAGAAAAAACAACTGGTTACATGAATAAATATGAGGGTTAAAATAAGAAATTATAAAAAGCAATTTATATAAAAAAGTTTAAAATTAGGTATTACTTATGAAGGTACCTGTACTGTACTGGAACCCTGGTGGCACGGTAGTTAAGTGATATGGCTACTAACCAAAAAGTTGGCAGTTCAAATCCACCAGTCGCTCCTTGGAAACCCTGCGGGGCAGTTCTACTTTGTCCTCTAGGGTTGCTATGGGTTGGAATCCACTTGACAGCAAAAGGCTTTTAGTTTGTACTATATTGTTCAATACAGAGGCCACTGGCCACATGTGGCTCTTAAGACACTGAAATGTGGTTAGTCTGAATTGAGACATGTTGGGTTAAATGAGGTCTTTGAACCAGTTCGAACAGGTTCTGTCACGGTCAATGAAGGGAAAAAGGAACAGACCTGAATTTTTACAATCTGGGTGATTCCAACTGCAGACCTTTTGGTTAGCAGCCTGAGCTATTAATGACTGCACCACCAGGATACCGTATATATACATACACCAACATAAATGTCAGAAAATGCTGCTATTGAATTCTATAGGAGACAAAACTTTAGTCAAAAAGCTCAACAAAGCAAAAGAAATTCCAGAATTAAAAGGAAGCAAGAATATAAATACTTTGAGAGAATTAACAAAGTAATCAATTTGCCTTTTTAAAACAAAAGCTGGTTTAAAGAGTACGAATTAATCAAGATTTCTAAAATAAGATAGGATTAGAATAAAAGATACAAAAATCAGAAATTACAGCTATCCTACAGATTGGAAGATCAATCACCAACAGCATATGCAGTTTGAAAATATGTAGAAAGAATAAAGTCATTTTCCTGAGTAAAGGACAATTTACATTTACTGTAAAGCAAAGAAATGCATACTAAGAAGTATCAAAAACATTCACGTTCTTTGAACCATTAATCCTTAGGAATTTTTTCAAAGGAAATAATTAAATGGAAGAAAAAAATCCTAGGAACCAAGAGATTTGTAACATACCTATAAAAGCAGAAAAATTAGAAACATATATCTCCAAACATAACAGAATACATTTTAAAATTATGGTATGGAGGCTATTTATTCAAAATAATTATTTTGAATGGGACAGAGGAAGAAAATGTTTATAAGAAAAATAAGTAGAATACAAAAAACTGGTAATAAACACAAGGATATAAAATTAATTGAGCTGAGGAGACAGGATTATAGGCAGAATTTTTTCCAATTTAGTTTTTCGATGTTTTATTTAATGTCGCTATACATAGTACGTTAATAATTTTTAAAAAGAAAAATAGTTACGCTCTATAAAACTGAACAGTAGACGTCTTGAAATCTTTTTCTTGAACAAACTAGAAAACATTTTTCAGTTAAAGGATACAAAATATATGTAGCAAAATAAGCTACAAGTACTTGTACATAAAAGGTGTCCTTATATTTGGATAAAACTTTTCCTAGAGCCTTGGCATCATCCATATCTCTGGGAACCTTCATAGTGACTCTTTCTTCTCTAAAGAAATAAAATTAAAGTGAAAAATTTTAAAACAGAATTGTGTCAAGATAATTAATATCAAAGTCAAGCTTCAAAACATGAAGTTTCATCCAAAATGATTTGATGTCTTGATCAGTAATATGTTAACTCTAGATTCATAATTTTTAAGTTCAAAAGTTTATAAATTTTTTAAAAAATTTTTTATGAAAAATTTCACAGAACATCTAATCCATATATAAAAGTTCAGGATGATTCAAACTACAGGTTAAAAGGATTTGTTCTAATATCGGTAAATTTTAAATTAAATGTAAGCAATGGATCACTGATGTTAGCATATTAGAAACATTTAACATCATTTTGGGTAATCATCATGATAAGTTAAAGTCAGTAATCAATTTCAACTAAAATTAAGTAAATATTTTAAATGAATTCACAGTTTATAACTTTTCTGGAATATCCCAATTCAAAGTTCACAAAAAAACTTGAACATTTTTCTCTATCAATTCTCCTTTATTTTTGGTGTCTTGTTTGGAAATGAACACTTGCTTACAAAAGCTTTAAATAATCACATCCAGTCATCTTCGTGTTTATACATATTATGCCCATATGCTTGCACGATAAAATTTAACTGACCCTGCAAAACAATGACAGAACACTACTTTCTTAAGTCCTATAAAAACAGGTGGTGAACTAAACTGGCTCTTCTCATTTATACAATTTAAAAACTAAAGAGACTCTCTATAGGAGCGTAAGTACACATGCATCCATATGCACACATACATACACGTAAATATGTATACAAAGAGAAATAAACAGAATATCAAAGGTTTGTGATAATACATTATTATTTACAATTGATATGTTACCATTCTTAGAGCAGGCTGGGAGCAAAGACAACCTGAATCTATAGTTTATATCCTTTCCCTCTTTCAATCAACTCTCAATTCCTTACTACTTCATCAAAACCAGAGAGAATCTAAATTCAATCACACTGTTGTTAGGTGCCATCAAGTCAGTTTCAACTCGTTACCAACCCTATGTAAACAGAAAAAACACTGCCTGGTCCTGTGCCATCCTCACAACTTCTATGTTTGAGCCCATTATTGCAGCCACTGTGTCAATTCATCTCCTTGAGGGTTTTCCTCTTTTTTGCTGACCTTCTACCTTGCCAAACATGATGTCCTTCTCCAGGGATTGGTCCCTCCTGATAACTTGTCCAAAGTATGTGAGACGAAGCCTCTCCATCCTCAGTTCCAAGGGGCACTCTGGCTATACTTCTTCCAAGACAGACCTCTCATTCCAGCAGTCCATGGTATATTCAATATTCTTCGACAACACCATAATTCAAAGGCATCAATTCTTCTACTTTGATCTTCCTTACTCATTGCCCAGCTTTCGCATGCATATGAGGCAACTGAAAATAACAGGGTTTGGGTCAGGTGCACATCTTCAAAGAGATATCTTTGCTTTTAACACTTGAAAGAGGTCTTTTTCAGATTTTCCCAATGCAATATGTTGTTGATTTTTCGACTGCTGTTTCCATGGACATTGATTGTGGATCCAAGTAAAATGAAATCCTTGACAACTTCAATCTTTTCTCTACTTATCATGATGTTGTTTACTGGTCCAGTTGAGGATTTTTGCTTTCTTTCTGTTGAGGTGTAATCCATACTGAAGGCTGTAGTCTTAGATCTTCATCACTAAGTGCTTCAAATCCTCTCCACTTTCAGCAAGCAAAGTTGTGTCATCTGCATATCACAGGTTGTTAATGCGCCTTCCACCAATCCTGATGCTGCATTCTTCACATAGCCCAGCTTCTCGGATTATTTGCTCAGCATGCAGACTGGGTAAGTATGGTGAAAGGATACAACCCTGAAGCATACCTTTCCTGATTTTAAACCGTGCAGTATCCCTTTGTTCTACTCGAACAACTGCCTCTTGGGTCTATGTACAGGTTCCTCATGAGCACAATTAAGTGTTCTGGAATTCCCATTCTTCTCAACGTTATCCATAATTTGTTATGATCCACACAGTTGAATGCCTCTGCATAGTCAATAAAACAAAGGCAAACATCTTTCCAGTATTCTCTGCTTTCAGCCAAGATTCATCTCTCATCAGCAGTGATACCCCTTGTCCCATGTCCTCTTCTGAATCTGGCTTGACATTCTAGTAGTTCCCTGTCGATGTACTGCTGCAACCATTTTTTAATTATCTTCAGCATAATTTTACTTGCATGTGATATTAATGATATTGTTCAATAATTTCTGCATTCTGCTGGATCACTTTTCTTTGCAATGGGCACAAATATGAATCCCTTCCAGTTGACTGGCCAGGGAGCTGTCTTCTAAACATCTTGGCATAGACAAGTGCACACCTCCAGCACCGCATCTGCTTGTTGAAATATCTCAACTGGTATTCAGTCAATTCCTGGAGTCTTGTTTTTTGCCAATGCCTTCAGTGCAGCTTGGACTTCCTCCTTCAATGCCACTGGTTCTTGATCATATGCAACCTCCTGAAATCAATCCCACTAATAATAAAACCTAATAAAGGAGCCTTGCTGGAGCAATGGTTAAGCACTCAGCTGCTAACCACAAAGTCAATGATTTGAAGCTACCAGCGGCTCTGAGGGAGAAAAGACCTAACGATCTGCTTCCAAAAAGATTACAGCCTAGGAGACCCTATGGGGCAGTTCTATTCTGTCTTATAGAGTCACTATGAGTTGGAATTGACTGATGGCACACAACAATAACATAACAATATAACATGTTACCCTCACAAGGAGTATTTAAATCTATGTAAGAAATCAACCCTTTAAAATTAAAATAATTAAATTGTAACCATAACATTTTAAGCATAACAAATTGTGAAAGAAAAGAATTTGGAGGCAACAGGAATTTCCTGATACCTTGAAATCACATTTCACATCTATTCATTTGGTTTTCATATCAGGCTGGTCCTGGGAGAAAGTCTAACTATATCTTAGTAGTTCCTCATGCAATCTGAGATTACACAGTGGTGGTATTACTGTCGGTTAAACAGTCGTGGTTATTTTGCTTCTTACCACGTTTTAGGCCCACAATCTCTTTCCTAAAACTTAAAAAATTCCGCAAACCAAAATATTTTTATAATTTATTTGTCAGCAAAATTGAATCAAACTCATGTAAAGTCATTCATAGTCTTTCTTTAATTATGCTTAGTGTTACTATGCAGGTTTGCTGCAAAAATATTAATATACTTGATAACAGGATGCTGCCCCAGACCCTGCCGTTAAGTATCACATAATTTATAAAATATATTCCATGTTGGAAAATTCTAAATTCTGAAACACATTTCACTCCAAGGTTTTGGCTATGGAATTGTGGACCTGTATTAGATATACAATCTAGGGTCAATTTGAATGTGAAAGTACCTATTCAGACCATTTCACTTGGAAAAATGGAAGGGAAAAAGAGCTAGGAGATAGGAATGTGGTGAGGAGGGAAACTGATGAATAGAAGCGGGCAAAAACTGACTAGAAAGAAAAGGGGAAAACAGAGAGAAAAGGAGGGAAAGTAGTAAACAGCGTTTTTTAGACTACAGGTCAGTAACTATTACAGAAGTGTAAAATAAATTTACCTGGTCACTACTAGCATTAAAAAATGAAATAAATTTAGAAAATATCAGAGCATATCACCTAAAATAAGGGTAAGGAATGCTTCATTTAATGCTACCTTAGTTTTGTACATATATATGCAATGCAAAAGAGAGAGAAAAACAAAGCGAGAAGAAAGGAACGCGTGTAGGGTTACAACATGGTTATATTAAAAAAAATTTTTTTAAAGCCACCAGAAAGATGAAATTTTAATAAGAGGAATGCTAGAAAAACCTTGCAGAGAAAACCAAGAGGCATATTTAAAAAGAAGTATTTAAATAACAGTGTTGACGTGGAGTTGCTACAAGCCATGAGAGCTGATGCACAATCACCATGACAGTTGTTACTAAGTTTAAGTTTTAAGTTTTAATCCACTTTTATCTCTATAAATATCTAGAAATTTTCAGTTTCCCTTTCAATATACTTACTCACTAAGCTGGGGAAAATTTTTATATACCAAAAACATAACAAAAGCTGCTGATAAGAAAATGGACACCAATATAAGGAGTGACGTTCTTGCTGACCCAGCTTCTTCCCGGGCTTTCTCTGAAAGAAAAAAAAAACTATAATTAAGATAAATATAAAGGAAGACAGTATTTCAAGCCAGCAAATAATTTCCTTAAATGCTTTCCTCCCAGAAAACAGGTCACACTTTTGCCCAAAATACTTTGTGACATTAAATTTTCACTACTTAAAGTATTTGAAGTTTATTAACTGGTGGCATAGTGGTTAAGAGATATGGCTCCTAACAAAAAGGTTGGCAGTTCGAATCCACCAGGCACTCCTTGGAAATTCTATGGGGCAGTTCTACTCTGTCCTACACCGTCACTATAGGGTCGCTATGAGTCGGAATCAACACAATGGCGACGGGTTTTGTTTTAATCATTTTATAAGCGTGAAAAAAAAAACACCAGAAGTTACAGCATTGATTTGTTGATAAACCAAAGGAAAAAAAGAGTATTTTTTTCCTTTTTATGCTCTAGATGCTATCACTGACTTTCAATTCTATATCTCTATACCAGGAGAATACAGATGGGATGGCCTCTTAGGGGAGCCCTGGTGGCATAGTGGTCAAGTGATATGGCTGCTAACCAAAAGGTCGGCAGTTCGAATCCACCAGCAGCTCCTTGGAAACCCTATGGGGCAGTTCTTTGTCCTATAAGGTCGCTATAGGTAGGAATCAACTGGACGGAAGATTAAGTAATTTGTCAATTACTTCAACTGTCAAAAGAACCCGAAGATTCACTGGTGCAACTAGTGAATGTTACACTTTCTCCTTACCCCTAAGGATTTTGACATACGAAGCTGAACCTCAAATTTTTTGGTGGTTCTGTCTGCGACTCCAAGAATGGGATAGTTTGTTTGCATCCTCTCACAAAGTAATCTTAATGTTACCTTAAAAATTACATGTCAGTGACACAGCTTATAAAGACAATGCTCTACATTCTACCTTGGTGAGTAGTGTCTGG
>NW_004443942.1:1414057-1433111 GCF_000243295.1 Trichechus manatus latirostris
ATGTTGTGGGGTTGTTAACCAATGTCATAAAACAACATGTGTACTACTGTTTCATGAGAAACTATTTGTTCTGTAAGCCTTCACCTGAAGTACAATAATATATTAAAAAAAAAAAAAAAATTACATGCCAGAAAAAAGTATGGAATGAAATCCAGAAAGTAACAAGTAGAAAAATAAGTAAGCACTGTTTTACCAGGAAGCATCAGTGGAGGAAGCCAGGATCTCTTAACATAATGTTCACTGGGGAGGAGGTAGGAGTTGGTGGCTCAATTTTTATGGCTTACATTTACCATTATACCATGTATATACTGATAACGGAAAGCCTGGTGGTACAGTGGTTAACAGCTATGTCTGCTAACCAAAAGGCTGACAGTTCGAATCCACCAGGTGCTCCTTGGAAACTCTATGGGGCAGTTCTTACTCTGTCCTATGGGGTTGCTATGAGTTGAAATCAACTCAGTGGCAATGAGTTTATACTGATAAGATTCAGGGGATTAAAAAGATTATAATTAAGAATTTATTATTTTTAGCTCTCTGAGAATGGTTCCACCACTATGTCCCTCCTCTAACTATAGTACATGCAACTTTCATACATGGTTTTTAAAAAATAATATTTTGTTGTATTTTAGGTGAACGTTAACACAGCAAATTAGGCTCCTCTTTAACAATTTTTATACAAATTGTTCTGTGTCATTGGTTACAATTTTTACAACATGCCAGCCTTCTTCTATTTCCATTCTATTTGTTGTCTCCATTGATCTAGCTTCCCTTCCCCTCTTTGCCTTCTCATCTTCTACATGCTTTTATAAAGTATCCTAAACAAAACTATAGGACTGTCTGTACTCTGTTCATTAATTTAACGAATCTTTCTTCATTAAAGTTTATTAAAGAGTGTTGGGTTTCATTATTTGTCCTACCTATACGTCCCCTCTCTGGGAACTAACACACTCCCCTTGTCGCCCAAAAGGGCTAATCTCAACGGCAGCCCTGTTCTTACTGTGAGACTCCAACACTCTACCATCCCAAATGGCCTGAAGTCGGACATCTAACCCAGGTAAAAAAATTCATTACTGACGGACCAGATTTTCTCTTGAAAACTTAAACTAAGAGAAAGAAATACTGTTGTCAAGGGGTAGTGAGCCTTGAGGCTGAAAAGTCGAACAGCAGAGACCACAATCAATAATATGGCAAGCCAAAGACATGTATCAGAAAGTACAAGAAAGGAGTTTGGAAGAGACACCCAGAGAAGCAGAAATGGGAGATACAGCAAACCTACTTGTTGATTTCTAACATTTTATTTCCCTTGAAGCCTGGTAATATTTCTTCCTGCTCATGGATGCCAGTAAGATCGTCTCTAGCATTCTTAAAACAAATTCCCTTTTTATTTGTGCATTTTTAAACTAATCTCTGTTCCTTTCAACCAAAAAACCTTGACTAAATAAAAGATAAACTTCATTTTATCCCTTGTCTCATTACAGCATTTTTATTTATGTTACAACTGAATTAGTAAGGTTTTGCTAAATTCTATGCTGAACATGAAGTGACAGCAACCATCTAGCTCCTTGCTATTCAAAAGTGTGTTCTATAGCACTGTAAACTTTCACCTAAAGCACAATTAAAAAAAAAAGTGTGTTCTATAAACTAGATGAATAAGCATCATCAGGAAGCATGTTAAAAATGCAGAGAAGTCAGTTAAAAATGTGTTCTGGGGCAATTTTTCCATAACTTTTAACTGGTTACTCTTCTTTTTAGGATGTGTGGATATGATTTATTAAGCTGATTTATTAAGCGTCCTCATGATATGCACTGAAAATGTAATGGACAATTAGCCATTTGTTACATATAATTCTGCAGACATCTTTTCTGAATGTGGAACATGAATTAGGCCGAGCCAATCAGGTTATTCTTATCCTTTGACAACTATGATTAATCAAGGGATGAGCATTTGATCTGAGCCAGTCTAATCAGAGTGAATATAAAGATTTTTACTGGTAATGTTAGGACAAAGGTTCTCAAAATTAAGAAAGAAGAATTCAGCTTACCTTGGACCTTCAAGTGAAACCAACCTTTAACATAAAGCTAACAAATAAGCCAACCAAGATATGAAAATCTGACCCTTGATGACATTATTGAAGCACTGGTTACAGCCAGAGGCATTAAATTCTACTTACTCTCTTGACTTCTTAGTTACGTGAACCAATAAACTCCCTTTCAGCAAGGGTTTCAACTGGGTTTTCTACTGATTATAAGCAAAAGAATCCTGGTACATAATACAGTGAAACCTGTGAGAGCCGGAACTTGACGTGACTGCCTTATATTTCTGGGTCTCACAAGTTTTCCACCTTTGGCAGGGTGCAGTCACATAACTTTCCTATTGCTCTGTTAGTGTAAAATATTTGAATTTTCCTTCTCTGACAGGTTTCCGCCTTACACAGGTTCTGGCTTTTGCAGGTTTTAATGTATGTGAGTTGAGATTGGCATCAAGAAATCATACTAATTCCTTAGTTGATGTCCAGCTGCCTATTTTAATCTTAAATTCCAGTTATCAGTAATCAGAGCTTCCTTCAAGCCAGTACCTTGTTCACAGCAGATGCTCAATGAGTATTTGCTGAATCAAATTAGCAAAGCAGGATCTAAGGCAGGAATCTAAGAGGCATTTATCATCAAAGTTTGTACAATATTGTCTTCTAAAAGCAGTAAGACTCAACTTCTAGACAGTATTCTCAGAATTTCTTTACTGCATTCCACAATAAGCAATATATTTCTAACATCATGATCTGGTACACACAAAATCTGTATTACTGAAAAATTTTTTTCAAGAAACAATATTTACCTCTTAATGCATGCAAAGCACTGATATTTTCTATTTTTTTTAATGCTCATCACTACCCAACAAACTGATTTCACACCCCTCACATGGGTAATGATCTACATGTTGAAAAATACATTCATAGAAGTTCTCTTAAATTAAAATGGGGAACTGCTGTGCCTTGCTAGGAACTAGATCAGCCAGGGCAAATAGCACAAAGGAGGTTAAAAAAAAACCAAACCTGTTGCTGTTGAGTCTATTCTGACTCATAGCAACCCTACAGGACATAGTAGAACTGCCCCATGGGGTTTCCAGGGCTGTAATCTTTTTTTTTTTTTTTAATTGTACTTGAGACGAAGGTTTACAGAACAAACTAGTTTCTCATTAAACAGTACACCTATTGTTTTATGACATTGGTTAACAACCCCATGACATGTCAACACTCTCCCTTCTCAACCTTGGGTTTCCTATTACCGGCTTTCCTGTCCCCTCCTGCTTTCTAGTCCTTGCCCCTGGGCTGGTGTGCCCCTTTAGTCTCGTTTTGTTTTATGGGCCTGTCTAGTCTTTAGTTGCAGGGTGAACCTCAGGAGTGACTTCATTAATGAGCTAAAAGGGTGTCCAGGGGTCATACTCTCCAGTCTCTGTCAGGTCAGTAAGTCTGGACTTGTTTTGTGAGTTAGAATTTTGTTCTACATTTTTCTCCAGCTCTGTCCAGATCCTCTATTGTGCTCCCTGTCAGAGCAGTCAGTGGTGGTAGCCGGGCACCATCTGGTTGTACTGGACTCAGACTGGTGGATGCCATGGCAGTCGTGATCCATTAGTCCTTTGGACTAATCTTCCCCTTGTGTCTTTAGCGTTCTTCATTCTCCCTTGCTCCCGAAGGGGTGAGATCAATGGAGTATCTTAGACGGCTGCTCACAGGCTTTTAAGACCCCAGACGCTACTCACCAAAATAGAATGTAGAACACTTTCTTTATAAACTATGTTATGCCAATTGAGGTAGATGTTCCCCAAGACCATGGTCCCCACAGCCCAGTAATTTGGTCCCTCAGGGAGTCTGGATGTGTCTATGGAGCTTTCATGATCTTGCCAAGGCTGTAATCTTCACAGAAGCAGACTGCCACATCTTTCTCCCTCAGAGTGGCTAGTGGGTTCAAACCAAAGGCCTTCTTGGTTAGTAGTCAAGGAGTTAACCACTATGCCACCAGGGCTCCTTCCAGGAGAAGGTACAGGCACCCTCAAATACCGGTTAGGCCAAGAGCCTGTCAACCGGTTCTACCTCTCGCCTCTCTCTCACCCTTCCTTATAATTAATTAGATTCTCACTATGATAGTGTCTTGCTCACAAGTCTTCAAAGTGGTCCCCAGTCTATAAGGCTCAGATTCTAGAGAATAGATTCATAGCACAGAGCCCACTAAATGCACCAAACACATGATGACAACTAAACAGTTGTGTAAATAAAAGGTATGTGGATGTGTCAGTTAATAAAATGCAAATCTGTCTGAAGTGTCACAAAATTTACAGGAACTTACTACATATTTCTCAACCAAGAATTAGGAAAATTCTTAACTCTTCTCCAAAACATCCTTTTTTTGAATGTCAAGCTGTGAACTGCAATTACAAAAACTGTTTTTCATAACCTGGAGAATTGGTTGCTAAGTGGTTACTAGGAGCTCCGGTGACACAGTGGTTTAGAGCTCGGCTGCCATCTGAAAAGACAGCAGTTCGAACTCACCATCCGCTCCAGGAGAAAAAGGTGTGGCAATCTGCTTCTGCAAACATTATAGCCTTGGAAACCCTATGGGGATTCTACTCTGTACTACAGAGTCGCTATGAGCCAGAATGGACTCGATGGTTTAGTTTTTTTGGTTTTAAGTAGTTACTTATACCATCACATCAACAGTTTATTTTGACTCCCACAAGTGGCCCAAATCCTATCATGTAAGGGGTGAACAAAATGTTTTGCACATAAAGAGAATTCCTAACATTAATTAGAGAGAGATACACACATACAAACAGAAAGGAGACAAAAAGAAAAAACTGGGATTTTTAATTAATAAACAGGATGGATCAAAACTTTTGCCTAGCACTTAACACTCTATAATCTGACACCATTCCAAACATGGCCAACCTTATCTCCTACAACCACCCAACAGAAACTCTCGACTCTGACAAGTTAATCTCTTTAATGACACACTTAAAAGGTTCACACTAACCTTCAAACCAACTCTCTTCCCCTGTCCGGAATCTCCTTCCCTCCTCTCTACTTATCCAAACCCTACTTCTCCATGAAGGCATCCAGTTCACATCAATCTCTTCCCTCTGATTCTCCACAAAATTATAGTCTGCAGGAGACATTCTGACAGCGTCATAAAAATAATTACCATATAAAGATAAACAATTATAAAAGCATTTTGGGAAGTTTCAAGATTTTATGTTCTGAATGGCTTTAGGTAAAAAACAGTTAACAGAACAACTTATCTCAAACCAAATGACAATCTTCATGGATGCCCTAGATGGAAAACACCTTTTCAGGAAATCCAAACCTTGAATTCTTGTCAGTCTTGGTAGCACCATCTTCAAAATAATGTTCCTTTAACTTAGGGTGGATTTACACTTTGACAACTATTCATTTCTAGGCTTTTGAAGTTAATTTGGCTCTACTGTCTAGAAGCTGAAAAAATACCCAAACATATAAAGCTTAAAGAGCCAAATCAGACTACTGGAGATGTTTTTAAAATTTTGAAAATGCATTAATATTTTCTGTTATACACTCTTAAGAACCCTTTCCTTACCCATCACTGGTGGTGGAACACACCGGTGTGAGTGAGCAGCAGACAACTTAATGACCATTTGTTACGATCACTTAAAAGCATTTAAAAAGCTTAATAATTCAACTGCTGAAAAGAATTAGAACAGGACTCCATGACAAGATGGCACCAAAATATTTAGTTTCTAGGTATTCTTTTTTCTTAAAGCAATAAAGCCTGGAGAAATGCCAGGATGGTGTACCGGAAACCAGCTTCAGAATGAGCAACCTTAGCTATAATAGTAATTGCTAACATTTACTTAGCTCTCGCTTAAAATAAGTCAAGAATTAGGCTAAATCTTTTACATGAATTATTTTGTTTAATCCATTCACCAACCTATTAAGTAGATATATTATTACTATTGTCATTTTAAAGTTCAGAACTGAACTTTTGAAAGTTAGTAAGTGCAAGGTCACAAGTAGTAGGGCAGTGAATCACACGCAGCTGTTCCTGCCACCAAAGCCCCAGCTCTTAATTACTACTTTACTAATCTGGCTTTGTGACTGTGCAAGTCATAACCGACCCCGGGCCTCACTTTCCTCATCTGTAAAAATAAAGCAGTGAATGCTGAAGTTCCTCCTAGCTCTGCAATATTACCAACTTCACCATTCCCCGGGCGTCAACAAACAAACCATTGTCATTACTTCTTTTAACTCAATCTAACAAGCATTTACGCAACTTATGATGGGTGGCAGCCGGCCTTTTCTCTCCCCGCAAACCGCTGGGACCGTCTAGGGTCCTTTCCGCTCCAGAGCCCCACCTGGAATACTCGTGCCTCTGGGCTAGCCCTAGTTGTGCTTCCCGGGGCCACTCACCTTTCAAGTGGTGTCCGCTGCCCAGCGTCGCAGGAACTCTCGTCCCCGCTGCCCGGTCCCCTGCTGGGGTTGTGTGGAGTGCCCCCGTTTGCGATCGTTCCGCGACGCTTCCTTTCGCCATGGCTGCTGCAGGGAAGGGGGAGGAAGCAGGGTGATGCTGCAGCCCCTTAACAACTCCGCAGCAGGGTCTTTACAACGCACCGGCGCGACAGCCTAAGCCACTTCCGGCGCGACCTCTTCACCTGAGACGACCTCAGTCCCGAGAACACTGCACTGTTCGACCGAGCCCCGCAGGACCTACTCGGACTGGGCTCCGCCCGGCGCCGCCTCCGAGCCTCGCGCGCTCGCGCCGACCCACTAACCGCGAGACAAGTCAAGTTCCCGGCCCGCCCCAACCATTGGCCGGTCCGCCTCTCGCCCGCGAGAGGCATGCGCAGTTGCGGTATCGAAATCACCGGGCTGCGGCTGGCGGACGCAGGCTCTTAACGCGCAGGTTTAATTATCCGGAAGTGCGAGTCCAGAGATTTTAAACTCTTTGTCAGGTCCACCGGAAGTGCCCGCCAGTGACTGGTTGGCGTTTTGCGACTGACGCTGTTTCCGTCTTCGTACTTGTACACCAATTCCACAAGCTGTTGATAATGAGTCTGAAGGGGCGAGAAGATGCAAGTCTGAAGATGATGGAAGAGAGAAAGCTTGAGCGAAGCGTACCTGAGTTTCAGGACCTTAAGTATCGGGGAGGGGCTATAGCGTCTGAATGTAACTCACAGGGTGGAAAAAATCAGATTAGAATCTGGGTTTTCTTGTTCCAATGTAAATGTTTTCCCTTGTCATCATCCTGCCGCTCCTAACTAACAAACCCAGGTCAGCTCATTAAACTTATCTTTTTCTTGTGCTGAGCCCATACGTTCGTTTTTGACAGTTAATTTTCCCATGCCTGTCTCTCAGACCAGTATTCAACTTGCTCTCTTTGGTGAGTGTATTAGCAATCCCTCTTGAAAGTAACTTGTGAGAGAGAGTTTTAATTCTCCTGGAATCCAGATTTCTGGGATCCATGGAAGTGGGGTGACCCACCCAGGCCATTGTCCCAAGATGTTATTTTAAACCTTAAGCTTTGAGAAAACTGGTTTCTAAAAGACCTTTAAGTCACACAGTGGTCTAGATAAATTAGTAGAGACCGTTTTGCCTTAGGCATTATGTTCTTTTGAAAAAATTATCTATTTGCATTCAGTTTCAAGAAACTCCAAGGTCAGACTAGAAGCTATGTTTTAGGGTAAATTGTTATATAAACGTTCTTCTGTCTCTGTTTCCATGACAATGTCGATGAGATGGGGTATAAGAATTTTTGGAAGTTTTTTTTTCTCTTGGGAACATTTTTTATTGACTAGTTGAAATGATACCCTGATTTACAAGTTGTATATTAAATAAGCTTCAATTTCTATTATTGGTTTAATAAGATTTTTGTTTTAACACTTGGCAATGTGTGTAAAAGTATTCTGATTATTTCTCTCTAGTAATTTTCATTTCTAGGAAACTATTCCAAGGAAATAAATATATACAAGGAGTTGTTCCTAACAGCATTATTTATTAATAAAATGGTGAAAATGTGAAAGCAATCTAAAACTCCAACAATTAGGAAAAACGGTTATGTAAATTATGGTAGATCCATTTGTGTGAGAGTTCCAAAATTGAGGTGCTTGACTCATATCAGAATGATCAGCCCAGGTCTGAGCTGGCTCCATCTCAGCTTTTGTTTATCTCTCCTGTAACCATCAAAACCTCAGACAGACTTAAGTACGTAATAAAGGAAACTTTTTTTTTCTCTGTGGTTAAACTAAAGATGTGGAAAGAATGATCCTAAGGGAGGGTCTTGACACAAGACCCTTATCAGTAATCCCCTCAGCGGCTCTCAGGAAATGTTCTAAGATAGTTACCTTATGACCACCCTGTAAAACCCAAAAAGTACCTGTTGCCATCAAGTTGATTCTGACTCATAGTGACACTATAGGACAGAGTAGAACTGCCCCATAGGGTTTCCAAGGAGTGGCTGGTGGATTTGAACTCTCCACCTTTAGGTTAGCAGCCCTAGCTCTTAACTACTGTACAACCTGGGCTCTAAAATGCCCATAGTCTCACAAACTAACCAATCCAAATAGCCCACATTTGTATTTCCAACCAATCACTGTAAAGTCCCTCCCTTTGAGTTGTGCCGCCTCTTGCTTCCTTGATCTTGCAACTTCCAGTGAGAATGCTGTACCTTTAGTCCTTGATTTTACCTCAGAAAATATGCCTCTGTAACTCCACCATTTTGGAGTGTTTGGTACTTTCTGAGATCAGAGGAGCTATCACTAAATCTCTCTGTTTTTATTTTAACAGAATAGGCAATCTTATTCATTGACACATTCAATGAAACTGTTTTATGTACACATTTCTTTTTATGTACAAAATTAAGGCCTTCATTGACCACTCTTGAGAGGTAGCTTCTCATTCTGCAGCATCCTGCTTATTTCCTTCATAGTTGTTATTAAAAGCAATACTTATTTGGATTATTTACTTACTTGTTTATTGTCTGTCTCCACCTCTAGAATGTAAGCTTGAATAAGTCACCAGGGACCTTGTCTTTTTCTTAACCATATGTATTCCCAGCGCTGACACAGTGCCAGCATCTAGGTGAGCATTAAATAAATCTGTTGAACAAATTTTCAACCATAGTAAATTATATTTATGAAGGAACTAAATGTGGACAATATTTGTGCAAAGATAAATTCCAAGAGGTACCTATCAAGCAAAAATGTGTTCGAAGAAAAAATAGCTTCCTCAATGCCCAGGAACATGGCAGCAGCTGGCTGTGATTGTGGCACCAGGCAGAGCTCTGCCATGGGCGGGTGGTGAGCAGCTGCTGCGAAGAAGAGTACAGGAGCTATTCCGGCCACAACTGGGAGCAGGCACCCCGAGCCCAGAGTGCGACTCCAGCTTCTCTTAACAATTGGGGCACAGTCATTATGGAGCATTGGTGGAGGGTGCCACTGGCCTGGGAGGGCAGGAAGTCACACCTGCACTGGCAACACCGCATCTCCAGGCTGCTGGAGGACACAAAACACCTGCCCAAAAACAATCTGGAGCTCATACACAGTCTGTGGAGGAACTTGGAGTCCGAGGTGACCTGGTCTCAGTAAAGAAATCTGTGGGTGGTAATCAACTCCTTCCTCAAGGACTGGATGTGTATGCATCCCCTCAAAACAAGAAGCTGTTCGAAGAGGAAAAATTGCTCAGACAAGAAGGAAAATTAGAGAAGATCTAGACCAAGGCAGGTGCGGCAACAGTGAAATTTCTGAGAAGCTGTCACCTGGAAGTGGGGATGAAGAACAATGTCAAATGGGAGCTAAACTCTGAAATAGTTCGTGTCACTTCTTCAAGAACCTTGGTGTTGTGGTAGCCCCCCCCCCCATGCAATAAAGTGACCAGAAGAGCCCATCACACAGTAGGATGAGTACTGGTGTGAGGTGATGGTAAATGGGCTTGACACTGTGAAGGTGCCTGTGTCTGTGCTGAACTTTGAGAAGCCCAAGACCAAAAGATACATAAGTACTGGTTAGTTCAGCAGGCTGCCTAGGGAATGGCCACCAAAACTCCCAGACGCTCTGACCTACCCTCCCTCCAAGGCAGCCAGATGTCTTCAAGACCTCTATATTCTGCAAAGCAGAATCAGAGCAGTGGAACAATGGTAGGCCAGTACCCTGATCTCACTCCCAGCTCTGACCAAATACGGAATTTAAGAGTGCATATGGGGACATCAGACTAAACTGCACACACGTTGAATTCTCCATATTTGCCATCTCCATCTTAGACTATCTTCACACTCTTTTTTTATTGAGACAGTCCTGCTCAAGAAATACCAAGCTGTAAATTTGATAAGCTGGACCTTAATGGACTGAAGCAGTTATAGATCCCACCTAGCCTCTTCCTCCATTGGAGCTCATTGCAACAAACAGAAAGAGCTAGCCAATGTCTCTAGTACTTGGCTCGTTCACATCACCCAAACCAAACACTGTTTCTCAAACAGAAATAAAGAGGTTATGTTCTTTGTAAAATATATATATATATAAAAACAAGAAAATTTATATTCTCAGGGAAGAGAAGGTCCTCTTTAGCAAGACACAAAACTACTTAGAAAATTAAGAAAAGAACAACTCAACAAAAGAAGAAATTGAAATAGCCAATAAATTAAGAAATGATAAATCTCATTTGTAAGTTAAATGTAAATTAATGAAAAAATTAAGTATTATTTTTAACCTATTAGCAAGAAACAAAAAGCTGATGATATCCAGTGTAGGTAAGAATGTATAGAAAAGGGCACTTTGTCATACATTGTTTCTGGGAGAATTAATAAGTGCAACTTTCAGCTAAACAATCTAGTAGTAGGTTGTATAACTTAAGAACTGACTTCTGGATCAGAATGTGACTGCTTCTTACTAGTTGTGAAACCTTGGGCCAGTTACAAAACTTTTCTGTCCTTATTGTCTCTACGATATAGGAATAATAGAACCTACTTCATACGATTGTTTAAGAGTTGATATACATAAGAGATTTATTAACAATGTTCCTAACAGCATTATTGATTAATAAAATGGTGAAAATATGAAAGAAATCTAAAAATCACAGTTGTTAGGTGCCATGGAGTCAGCTCCAACTCATGGCAACCCTGTATGTAACAGAACAAAACAACATTGCCTGCGCCACCCTCACAATCACTGCTATGTTTGAACCCGTTGTTGCAGCCACTGTGTCAATCCATTTTGTTGATGGTCTTCCTCCTTTTCGCTGACCCTCTGTAAAGCATGATGTCCTTCTCTGGGGATTGGTCCCTCTTGATAACATGTCGAAAGTATGTGAGATGAAGTCTCACCATCTTTGCTTGTAAGGAGCATCCTGGCTGTACTTCTTCCAAGACAGATTTGTTCATTCTTATGGCGGTCCATGGTATCTTCAATATTCTTCGTCAACACCATAATTCAAATGCATCAATTTTTTGGTCTTCCTTAACTAGTAATCATAGCTAATGATTAATAAATGTGACTGAAACTTTCTTGAATGGAATACTTCTTGTAGATTTGTCTCCCATAGAAATACTCATGTGTATGTACACAAATTGTTTGTTCATAGTCAAAATTGGAAATAAGTTAAATGTCCATCAATAGGGAAATGTTTAAATAAACTCCGATAATCTATATAATGGGTATTTCACAATAATTTTAAAAATGAAGTAGCTCTTTATATACTAACATAAATATCTTCAAGACTTACTCTTAAGTTCAAAAGGTAAGCTGCAGAACAATGCACACATTATGATATCAATTGTGTAAAAAATATTTTTTGTTTATGTGTACATGTATATTTAAATTCATAGAAAAAGAGTGAGCAATATACTCATCAAACTAATAACTGTGGTTGGCTCAACAGGATGATGGAAGGATTTACATGGTAAAAAAAGAGCCAAATATAAAACCTATCAATAGAAACAAATTCTGGAACTATTGGAGTTGAGACTTTGGGCAGTTTAAACTATTATGTACTTTTAACTTCTGAACATTTTCCAACTTTACCAGAAAGAACAACATTGTTGCAAGATTGAGCCTTTCTTTTACAATGAAAAATAATCTATAAAAAAAACCTGCAGATTACTGGAACTTCATATAAAATGTATTTAAGTCCCTACATTATCTCTTTATTCAATCATTATCTCTTTATTCATTCAATCAACAAATACTGGATAATAAGGAATATTGGTGACAATATAGGAAAATACAGTATAGAACCCCGACCTCAATCTTCAGTCTAGAGAGGGAGCCTAATGTAGTACAGTGTGATAACAGTGATTGAGAGGTGCACAGATTGCAATAGCAGAAGAGAAGGGTATCTAAATTAGAATGGGGTTGCAATTTAGGCCTCCTTGAAGCATGATTCCTAAACTGAGTTTTAAAGGATGAGTAGGAATTAGTAGTAGAAAGGGATTAAAAACAGCTTTTGCAAAGGGTAGAATTTACTGCTTATCTTTGTAGAGAGTTGCAAATAAAGATGAAGAGAATGGAAATAAATGAATAGACAAGGGCCTTATCACAAGGTTCTGAGAAGTTTACATTTAATCCTGAAAGATACCTGCAGCCATTGAAGAACTTTTAACTGGGGACGGGCATATTAAACATTTGCTTTTATAAAGCTTATTCTAATTGCCCTGTGGCAGAAGAATTGGAGGAGTGCCACAATAGCAGACTAGCAGCGGGAAGAGAAGTTAGGAAGTTATTGTAATCATCCTGGGTAGTGGACTGGAAACAAAGAGAAGGCAACAGATATATAAGAGAAATTATCTTTTTACTTTCATTATTTTAATTATATGAGTAAATACATAGTCATTCCAGAAAAATTATCAGACAGAAAACCATTAAAATCATATCTAACTCTCATTCATAGATAACCATAATACTTGAGATTTATCCCTCTGGAATAGTAGGAATGTTAAGGAAGTAGAATCTAGAGTACCTGTTATTGTTAGCTGGCACTGAGTCAGCCCAACTGGTGGGGACTCCATGCACTACAGAACTAAATGCTGCTTGATCCTGCACCATCCCCATGATTGGTTGCAGATTGAACCGTTATGATCCATAGGGATTTCATTGGCTGGTTTTTGGAAGTAGATTACCAGGTGTTTTCTTCCTAGTCCATCTTAGTTTGGAAGTTCCACTAAGCCATATAAACCTCCACTGACAGAAGGGTGGTGGCTGGGCATGAGGTTCATTGTCTGGGAATCAAACCAGGCCTCCTTTATGGAAGGTGAAAATTCTACCACTGAACCACCAATGCCTCCCTCTAGAGGACTTAGTGTACTAGTAAAACAAGGATATTGGTGAGAGGGAAGGGACTAGGTGTCCAGAGAATTTTTGGCTTAGATAGTAGAGGGGAATATGTGCGTATTTCACTAAGAGACTATGGGGAAAGGATTTGGGTTAGAGGAAAAGATGCTGAATCTTGTTTTGGATATCTTCTATCTACACTTCATCACATCCTGACTTCTACCACCTTTTCTCAGCTGAAACTGTTCTTATTATGGTCACCAGTGAGCTCCTTTTTGTCTGATATAGCAGTCAGTTGTTAGCAATTTGCTACCTCTCTGCATTGTTTTAATACATTAACTGCTCCCTCCATCATGGTTTCCATGACAATTCTCAGACTACATATTTATTATACCCAAAAAGAATACAAACAAAGACAGCCATAGGGCAAAGTCTGGGACAGTTCCCAAAATGAAGCTTCCATGTCCTTCCTGTCTTAGTTATCTAGTGCTGCTATAACAAATACCACAAGTGGATGGCTTTAACAAAGAGAAATTCAGCCTTTCACAATCTAATCCTGTATTCTCTTGTCACTCTAGACAATGGCCCTGCCCTCCAGATTCTAGGTATTGGCCATACTCTTTGAATTCTGAGTGGAGGCCCCTCAGCCCTGGGCTTTAGCTCTGCCTTCCAGGCCCACTGGAAAGGCAACTCTGCTTCCTCAGCTGTGGGTGGCCCCATTCTCCAAGTCCATCTGAGTGGCAACATCACCCTTTGAAGCTGAGGCAGCTCTCCTTCCTGTATTTCTTGTCTCTTCAGGTTCTGCTTCCTGGTTCCTTCATCTCTTGGCCCCTTGGGACTCGCTGCCAGTGTCTGCCCAGCATGGGCAAGTGTTCCAAAGCTCTGTAGCTCCACTGATAAGTGCCTGGAGGCACCCCACTCTGCAAGTAAGCTTTGGCTGGAAGGCACTCAGCTCTCTTGCTCCATGGGTCAGCAAACCTTGCTCCATTCATAAGTGCTCAGAGGCACCCCACTCCACCAGGAAGCCTCCTGCACAAAGGCACTCAGCTCTCTCACTCCATGGGTCAGCTCTAGCACCATCTTGAGCTAGTCTCCTGGTTCTGCTGCTGCCGTTTCTCTGCTACTGCTGTTTAAAACTCTTCCAGCCTCTATAAATTCACTGTTTCAAAACAACTTCTACATTTTAGGTATCTGTCAGAGCAGCACTCCACTGTCTTGGTACCAAATTGTGTCTTAGTTATCTAGTACTGCTATAACAGAAATACTACAAGTGGATTGCTTTAACAAGGAAATTTATTCTCTTACAATCTAGGAGGCTAGAGGTCCAAATTCAGGGTGCCAGCTCTAGGGGAAAGCTTTCTCTGTCGGTTCTGGGGGAAGGTCCTTCTCAATCTTCCCCGGAGATTCTAATCGAAGGGACCCTGGGTACAAAGGATGCACTAATTTCCTGGCTCTTGTATCTTGGTAGTAAAAGGTTCCCGTCTCTCTGCCCACTTCTTGTATATCTCATAAGAGATTGACTTAAGACACAACATAATCTTGTAGATTGAGTCTTTCCTCATTAAAATAACTGCCTACTAATCCTGCCTCATTAACACCACAGAGGTAGGATTTACAACACATAGGAAAATTATATCAGATGACAAAATGGTGGACAATCACATAATACTGGGAACTATGGCCTAGCCCAGTTGACACACATTTTTGGAGAACACAATTCAATTCATAACACCTCTCAAGACCAGATATTCTCATCAACCAGGAAGCTCTCCATGCCTTGGTGTTCAGAGCTTTTATTGGCCAGTCCTGCATAATATGCTAAATACTGCCCCCTGAGGCTAGTTGAAGGAGCCCTAGTGGCTCAGTGGTTAGGTGCTTGGCTGCTAACCAAAAGGTGGTAGTTTGAACCCACCAGCTGCTCCACAGGACCAAGATGTGGCAGTCTGCTTCCATAAAGTTACAGGCTTGGAAACCCTATGGGGCATTTATACTCTGTCCTGTGAGGTCACTATGAGTCAGAATCAACTCAATGGCAATGGGTTTGACTTGGGTTGGTTTGAGGCTAGTTGATATTACCCTACCAGGTGAGTCTTTTCTGGTCTGGCCAGCACACATTTGCCAGCACAAATTCTCAGGTGTGTCCTGGAAGTCCCAGACCAAGGCTCCCCAATTGCTCCAAGGATTATTTCTCCAGAGCCAAGGACAAAAGCCACTTTTACTTAAGGTAAAACTAGATCCTCTACCCCACAGAGTCCCAGAAGAAGAAAAGAAAGAGAAAGGGACAGAAAGAATATTTATAGAAACAGTGATATAAAATGTACCAATTTTTTTGTTTGTTTCTTTTTTTTTTATTGCACTTCAGGTGAAGGCTTACAGAACAAATAGTTTCTCATGAAACAGTAGTATATATATTGTTTTATGACATTGGTTAACAACCCCACAACATGTCAACCCTCTCCCTTCTCGACCTTTTTTTTTTTTTTGGGGGGGGGGTGAAAATACACATAGCCAAAGATACACCATTTCAAAAATTTCTACATGCAAAATGTACCAATTTTAATGAAAAACATTAATTTACACATCCAAAGGACTCAATGAACTCCAAGTAGGAAAAACTCAAAGAGATCCACACCTAAGCACCTCATAATTAAACTGTTGGCAGCCAAAGACAGAGAGAATCTTGAAAGCAGCAAGAGAGAAGGACTCATCATGTAACAGAGATTATCAATGAGATTAAAAGTTGATTACTCATCAAAAATTATGAAGATCGAAAAGCAGTGGGATGACATAATCAAAATGCTGAAAGAAAAGGACTATTGACTAAGAATTCTATATCCAGAAAGAGAATCCTTCAAAAATGAAGGAGAAATGAAGACACTCCCTTATTAAAAAAAAAAAACTGAGAGAATATGTCACTAGCAGACCTGCTCTACTAGAATTACTGAATCATTAAGGGTGAAATAACAGGACCCAAATCCACAGGAAGAAATGAAGAGCACCAGTAAAGATAATTACATAAGTAAATACAAAAGAGAATATGAATGTATTTTTGTAAATTTTTTTTCTCCTATCCAAGTTAAAAGACAAGTGGATGAAGCAATAATTACAAATCTGTGTTGATGGACATACGTTGTATAAAAATGTAATTTGTATGACAATAATTACACAAAGGAGAGAGGAGGTATGGACCTATGTAGGAGCAAAGTTTTTGTATACTATTCAAATTAAGTTTGTATTCATTCAAACTAGATTGTAATAAATTAAGATGTTAATTGTAATCCCCAGGGGAAACACTAAAAAAAAAAGTATAATAGCTCTTCCGGCAACATGGCGCTCTAGGCAGAAGCACCACGCCATCCGTCCACAGCAAAGATCTGAAAAACTAAGCCAAACAGAGAAAACAGCAATCCTGAAATCCTAAACATCAAATGAGGAGATAAAGAACTCAGCCAAGCACCAAATGGAATAAGAAACTGACAGAGAACAGACAGTGAGGAGACATACATGGAGAGGTCCCTTATCAGCTAATGCAGCACAGATCTGCCCATCTTGGACTCCTATCAGAGACCAGCAAATAGGGGGTATGAGAAAGCAGCTTCACAGAGCTTCCAGCAGGAGACAGAACAACCGGTAAACAGCAAATATGCTTTCCCACCCCCCACCCTTCTTCACCCCCACTCGGCCTCCTCTGTTTCCCACGGCCACAGTGTCTTAGCCGGGAAGAACCGGTTGCTTGGATTCCACCCGCCTGCACTGGCTGACTCCCTGAGTGCCATTTGATGGCTGCTAGTGTTGCTTTTTTCCACTTTTGATTTCTTCCTTACCTCTCACCACCTCCCCATCCTTTCCTCAAATACCTGGCTCCGTGTGCCATCTTCACTTCTTCCTGAGGGGCTGTGGAGCTCCATTTGAGTGTGGAACTGCTTTCTGGTCCGTGCTGCCATGCTTGTGTGATCCCGGGGCTTTTATTTGTTTGTTTGTTTTCAATTGTTTGTTTGTTTTCTTTTTCTTTTCTTGAGTTGGGAGCCCATTCTGGCCAGGTGGTGCTGTGCAGCTTGGGACCCACCCCTTGAGCTTGCACAAATGTGCAGAGAGATCCCTGAGGGCATTTCTTTTTTTGTGTTTTTTTTTTGTGTGTGTGTGTTTTTGGGGGGGTTTCTTGTTCTTTTTTTAAAAATTTGTTTTCTTTTCCTTCTTTTTCCCTTTTTGTCTTTCTTCATTACTCAGTTTCTCGTCTCTCTATACCTTCCTTCTCTTCCTGTCCCCTGGATACCTGGCATTGAATACCTCTACACCTCCTAGCCAGGCTATACTTCAACACCTGGGAACAACTTCCCCAGACCTCGTAGCCGCACTGGTAGGATCCCTGGGAGCTTTGCTGTTCTTTTTTCTTTCTAATTTATTCATTCTTTTCTTTCCTTTTTTTTTCCTTCTTCTTCTTTTTGTTTTTCTCCATTTCATAGCCTCTCATCTCTCCACTCAAATGGCAAGCTCCCCTAGCACTCTTTTTTGTTTCTTTGTATGCTTTTGGCTCCTGTTCCTCTCTCCTCTCTCCCATACCCATCTTAGCTACATACATCACAATCTCCACCCTCCATCCTGCCTACCTGCACCATGCGCTGAACATCACACCACCAAGCCACAAAGGCATGGCCTACCAGACCCTGCCCTGCACTGATTACTGACCAGCTCTGGTGGCTGTAGTAAGTGCCATAAACAACCCATCCTAGCAACTCCTCTTCAGCTAGACCTGCCCTGCTGTACCGTATCTGAGAGACTGACCCTGCCAGTTGGAGAAGGAGGTGACAAGTATCCTTCCCACAGACAAGCAAACAACAAAGAACACAGCCCACCTGCTCAGACGTAGCCAAATTAAAAAAAAAAAAAGGATGAAACAAACAAATCTACAATCAATAAATGAGAAAAATAACTACTGAATGTCCCGAAGACATCAGACAATATCAAAACATTTACAAAAACAGGACAGGATGGTCCTAGTAGGAGTCCAAAATAAAACACCAGATGACTTTCCAGTAGAAGAAAAGACACTAGAACTACCTGAAGGGGAATTCAAATCTCTAATACTCAGAATTATCTAAGAGTTGCAAAAAGCAGATAAAAATTAGGAAAACATAGACAAATTCATGGAAAATACAGACAAAAAATGGAAAAATTCAGGAAAATAATGCAGGAACAATATGCCAAAATAAATTCACAACTAGAAATTATACAAAAACAACAACTAGCAATCCAAAAGATAAACAACAAGATTTCAGAAATGGACAGTGTCATAGAAGGGCTGAGGAGCAGATATGAAATGGTGGAAGACAGGATCAGCAGAATTGAAGACAAACACTTGGATACAACTCTGTTTGAGGAAAAATCAGAGAAAACAAAACAAAGAAAAATGAAGAGACTCTGAGAATTATGTGGGATACAATCAAAAGGAAAAATCTGTGAGTGATCGGAGTTCCAGAACAAGGGGAGACAACAGAAGATACAGAAAGGATCACTGAAGAATTACTGACAGAAAACTTCCCCAATATCATGAAAGATCAAAAGCTGACCATCCATGAAGCTCAACGAACCCCATATAGGATAGACCCCAAAAGAAAATCACCAAGGCATATCATAATCACACTCGCTAAAACCAAAGACAAAGAAAGAATCCTGAGAGCAGCTCAAGAAAAACGAAAAGTCACATACAGAGGAGAAACAATAAGACTAAGCTCAGATTATTCGGCAGAAACCATGCAGGCAAGAAGGCAATGGGAT
>NW_004443942.1:1435036-1450774 GCF_000243295.1 Trichechus manatus latirostris
GTAGAAACTTTCAAAATGGTGTAACTTTGGCTATGTATGTTTTCACCAAAAAAAAGTTTGTCAAGGTCGAGAAGGGAGAGTGTTGACATGTCGTGGGGTTGTTAACCAATGTCATAAAACAATATGTGTATTGAATGTTGAATGAGAAACTATTTGTTCTGTAACCCTTCATCTAAAGTACAATAAAAAAATTTTAAAAAAAGAAATAACTATAATAGTAATTTACAAGAGAATTAAAATGCTACACTAGAAAATATCTATTTAACACAAAAGAAGGAGATAATGGAAGAATAGAGGAATGAAAAAGAAGATATATCAAGAACAAATTGCAAAATGGCAGACTTAAATCCTATCTAATTAGTGATTAAAGAAATGTTGATGAATTAAACACACCAGTTAAAAAGAAGACTGTTATGAATTGAATTGTGTCACCCCAAAATGTATATTAGAATTAAAACTTCTATACCTGTGGATGTAATCTAATCTAATGTAATCCAATTACCTTCCATAACGCAATCTCATGTAATGTAGTCAATCAGTTGAGGTCATACCAGTGTACGGTGGACCCTAAGCCTAATCATTTCTGAGTTACAAAAAGCAACATAGACATGCATAGTTACTGGGGAGGATAGATGCATGCGAGGATCACCAAGGAACCAAGGATTGCCTGGGGCTACTGATAAGGAAGGAATCAACCCAGCTGTGACACTCATTTGGATTTTTAATCTCCAGAACTGTGAGAAAATAAATTTCTGTTTTTTAAAGCCACCTACTTGTGGTATTTGTGTTACAGTAGCACTAAAACCCAAACCAAACCGATTGCTGTTGAGTCGATTCCGACACATAGTAACCCTATAGGACAGAGTAGAACTGCCCCACAGGGTTTCCAAGGAGCGGCTGGTGGGTTCGAACTGCTGATGTTTTGGTTAGCAGCCACAGCTCTTAACCTCTACGCACCGATAACAGTATCCAAAAGAGAGTTTGAGTGAGTATACTAATATCAGACAAAATAGACTTTAGATAAAAATTGTTACTAGAGATAAAGAAGAACATTTTATAATCATAAGAGGGTGTTTTAGTTATCTACTGCTGCTATAACAGAAATACCACAAGTGGATGCCTTTAACAAAGAAAAATTTATTCTCTCACGGTCTAGGAGGCTAGAAGTCCAAATTCATGGCACCAGCTCCAAGGGAGGCTTTCTCTCTCTGTCAGTTCTGGGGGAAGGTCCTTGTCATCAATCTTCCCTTGGTCTAGGAGCTTCTTAGCACAGGAACCCCGGGTTCAAAGGATGCACTCCACTGCCAGTGCTTGTCTCTTGTTGGCATGAAATCTGTCTCCTCTCTGCTTGATTCTGTTTTTTATATCTCAAAAGAGATTGACTCAAGATACAACCTAATCCTGTAAATTGAGTTCTGCCTCATTAACATAACTGCCTCTAATCCTGCCTCATTAACATCATAGAGGTTAGGATTCACAACACATAGGATCAACCACACAATACTGGGAATCATGGCCTAGCCAAACTGATACATATTTTTTGGGGACACAATCCATAACAGACAGTCATCCACCAAGAAGATATAATATTTTTAAAAAATCATCTATATGAGACCAAATGGTCAGCATTTAAAGCAAAGATGAGAAGGTAACTGGAGGCAGAGAAACTAGATTAATGGAAACACAACAACCAGAATGGAAATAATGAGAATATACGCAGATTGTGAAAAATGTAATCAATGTCACTGAACAATTTGTATAGAATTGTTAAAAGGAAACCTAATTAGTTGTGTAAAATTTCATCAAAAATACAATAAAATATTATATATATAAAAAAAGAAGATATAACAATTGTAAACATGTACACACCTAACAAGGAACCCTGGTGGTGTAGTGGTTAAGTGCTCAGCTGCTAACAGAAAGGTCAGTAGTTCAAACCTACCAGCCACTATGCAGGAGAGAGAAGTGGCAGTCCACTTCTGTAAAGATTAAAGCCTTGGAAATCTTATGGGGCAGTCCCACTCTGACTTACAGAGTTGCTACGACTTGGAATTGACTCAATGGCAATGGGTTTGGTTTTTTTTTTTTATTTAAATGCACCTAACAACAGAGTTCCAAAATACATGAAGTAAAAAGTGACAGAAATGAAGGGAGAAACAGATAATTTAACAATTACAGTTTAGCAACTCACTTTCAATAACAGAATAGATGCAACTAAAGCATTTGACAATATTCAACATTTATTCATGATAAAAACTTTCAAAAAATGAAGTTTAACCTAATAAAGGGCAGCTACAGAAAACCTAGAGCCAACAACCTATTTATTGGTTAAAGACTAAACACTTATCCCCTAAGATCAGGAATAACTGCAAGTATATTGTCATGGATTGAATTATGTCCCCAAAAAATGTGTGTATCAATTTGGCCTGGCCATGATTCCTGGTATTGTGTGGTTTTCCTATATGTTGTAAATCCTGCCTCTATGATGTTAATGAGGGAGGATGGGCGGCACTTGTGTTATAAGGCAGTACTCAGTCTACAGGATTGGATTGTATCCTGAGGCAATGTCTTGAGATATAAAAGACAGAAGTGAGCAGCAAGACAGGGGGACCTCATACCATCAGAAAAGCAGTGCCGGGAGCAGAGGGCGTCCTTTGGACTGGGATCCCTGTGCCGAGAAGCTCCTAGTCTGGGGCAACACTGATGAGAAGGCGGAGAGAGAGAAAGCCTTCCCCTGGAGCTGACACCCTGAATTTGGACTTTTAGCCTAATTTACTGTAAGGAAATAAACTTCTCTTTGTTAAAACCATTCACTTGTGGTATTTCTGTTATAGCAGCACCAGATAACTAAGACAGATATCATCTCTTACCACTTCCATTTATTGCTGCATTGTAGGTCCTAGCTAGTGCAATAGGCAATAAAAGAAATAATAAATAGAAATTGAAAAGAAGTATGTTAAACTGCCTTTGTCTGCTGGTGATCTTGATTGTGTATGTAGAAAATCCTAAGAATCTATCAAAACACAAACAAATCTTTCAGAACAAATAAGTGAATTTAGCAGACACAGGTTGTAAAAACAGCATGGGGGCAGTGTCTGACCTCCTCCAACCCCACAAGGGAGAAGGAGAACCAAGGTCAT
Organism: Trichechus manatus latirostris; assembly: GCF_000243295.1. Lineage (NCBI taxonomy): Eukaryota > Metazoa > Chordata > Mammalia > Sirenia > Trichechidae > Trichechus > Trichechus manatus. The sequence continues at coordinate 1,438,177 of NW_004443942.1, forward strand.
CAGTGCAAGGCTGATTCCCATGAGGGGAGGCCAGACAAGCCTCCTCTCTCCGCCATCCTTACTAACACCAACCATCCCTCACACAGCACTCTCTACTTCTCTGCTGGGTTCGATAGGCCATTGCAATGGCCACAAAGAATTCAAAGACCATACTCATGATCATGGGGTTTATTATAAGGGAAGTAACAGTTACAATTCAGGCTCAGGAACACTCAGGATACAGATCTTTCATCAGGACAGCCTCTCCCTAGCTGTGCTCCCAGGCATGCCCTTCCCTGGCCCTTGGCCTCTGCCCAAATGCACTCAGCTTTCTCTCTCCATGGGCCGGGAAGTCAACCACACTGTCTCCTGCTGCCAGGTCTCTCCTTCCTTGGTGGTGGTGGGCTCCTCTTCCCTGCTTTGGAATTGCTTCTCTTTTAAGGCTAATCTGACCAAGCCCCTTGGTGGGCTACTATTACCCTATTACACAGTTCCGCCCAATCACCTGAGTGGGATTTACAGGACCATGGATAGCAAGGCCACACACAAAAGTAATTAATCACACCACACAGGGATACAAGATCAATATATAAAAATTAATTGTATTTCTGTATACTAACAATGAATAATTTGAAAGTGAAGCTTAAAAAACTATAACATTTTCAATAGTAAACAAACCTAGTCGTTGTTATGTCAATTCTGACTCATGGTGACCCCATGTGTGTCAGAGTAAACCTGTCCTCTGTAGGGTTTTCAATGTTTTTTTCCCCAGAAATAGATCTCCAAGTCTTTGTTACAAGGCACCTCTGGGTGGACTAGAACCTCCAACCTTCATTATATTTAGGGATACATTTAATGAAATGGATGCAAGACTTGTACACTGAAAACTACAAATCATTGCGGAAAGATATTAAAGAAGACCTAAATGAATGAAGTGATATACCATGTTCATAGATTGGAAGAACTATTAGTATAAGAGTCAGTTCTTCCTAAATTGTTCTGTGGATTCCATATAATCCCAATCAAAATCACAGCTGACTTTTAAAAATAGAAATTCTCAGGCTGATTTTAAAACTTATATGGAAATGCAAAAGTTCTAAAATAGCAAAAATAATCTTGAAAACAAAGAACAAAGGTGGATGTCTTATACTACTTAATTTCAAGATATTATGAAGCTACTGTAATCAAGACAACATGGTATTGCCATAAAGATAGACAATTAGACTAATGAAATGATACAGAGTCCAGAAATAGACCCACATTGATTCAGTCAATTGATTTTTGACAAAGCAATTCAATGGGAAAAGTCTTTTCAACAAATGATGCTGGAACAACTAGTTGACCAAAAAGAAGAAAAGGAATCTCAACCCTACCTCACACCATTCACAAAAGTTAATTTTAAATGAATCATAATTCTAAATGTAATAGCTAAAACAATAAAGCTCCTAGAAAACATACAGAAAATTATCTTTGCAACGTTTGGATAGGAAGGGTCCAGAAAACACTAACCATAAGCAAAGAAACTGATAAACTGGACTAAATCGAAATTTTAAATTTCTGTTTATCAGAAGACTGAATAGCCCCCACCAGAATTGCCTTTGACATCCATAATTCTACCAACACTCTCTTCAAAGCAACCTAGGCTTTTACTATTAGGCACCTTAAAACTTTTCCAGCCTCTACCTATTACCCAGTTCCAGAACTGCTTCCACATTTTACGTATCTGTTAGAGCAACTCCCCACTCTTCTGGTAGTAAATTGTCTTAGTTATCCAGTGCTGCTATAACAGAAATACCTCAGGTGGGTAACTTTAACAAACAGAAGTTTATTTTCTCACAGTTTAGGAGGCTAGAAGTCCAAATTCAGGGTGCCAGCTCTAGGAGAAGGCTTTCTTTCTCTGCTGGCTCTGGAGGAAGGTCCTTGTCTCTTTGAGCTTCTGTTTCTGGTAGAGCTCCATAGGGCCTGGCATCTCCACTCCCTCTTCTATGCTTCTGGAATGAATGCTTGTTTAATCTCTTTTATATTTCAATAGAGGATTGGCTCAAGACACACCCTACACTGATCTTGACTCATTAACAAAGCAAAGACAACCCATTCCCAAAAGAGATTATGACCACAGGCATAGAAGTTAGGATTTACAACACATATTTCTGGGGGACACAATTCAATCCATAAAAAGTGGATACTTTAAAAGAGAGGAAATGGGCTTCAGGGGAACAGGGAGATTTTACTTTTTGAATTTTGTATTGTATGCATAACTAATACATTCAAACAATAACAAATTTGTGAGCAGCAGAATTGTAGAAATGAAAATGATAAGGTATGAAGTATTTATACTGTATAAAGTTTTTACAATAAGCTCATATTACCTTCATAATTACAATAAAAGAATCAAGGCAAAAAAGATATTTAAATATTTGTAATGTTAGTGCACACAATTCTTGCTATGTTTTTTCATTTAATAACATATCAAGTGCAATCTCTTGTTTGAGTAGAGGAATTCAGTGAAAATGGAATCGTCTCCTTGGCTGTGAATAAGAACTTGGATTACCAAGCTTTGCATCCTTAGGATGAATCCTTAGGAGATCTCAGTCTTAACTGGGAAGGGAAACAGTTTAGAAACAGAAAAGGAAGAGCAGTTTCTCAGGACGCCAAGGAAGGAAGGTGGTGTCCTAAAAATAGATTGGAATGTGGTGGCCAGATTCAGGCATTCAGAACTAATTTTTAAGTCCCAGTGTTCAGGCAGCTGTCAGACAAGGCAAGCCACAAGCCAGTGGGGATCAGATCCGTGGAAACCAGCTGGTGAAATTGGAAAGAAGAATGAGGCTACTGATGCAGAGCAGGCAGTGCCGGCACCTTCAAACACTGGCACTGAAGTGAGTGCTGTCCCCAAAGTCGAGTAGCAAAAGGCCTGGGCGCCAGTCAACAGCACCCAGCCAGGCTAAAATCTCTGGATTGACACCACCGCTGTGCCAACAGATGCAAGCAGCTCTGAATGCCTTTTCATTTGGGCCAGGTGGAGAGAGTGCTAGATAAGAGTCCAAGTGGTTCAAGATCTTGAGGCTTGGCCCTCTTGCCCATTCGTCCCAGGGCTGCTGCTGTTTACCCAGGCCAGTAAAGAATCCTGGGCTCTAAAGAGTCAATGTTATCTGTGTAAATGAGAATATAATAACATTTTTATAGACCAGTTTGATTTGAAAATTTTTTTACATTGCACATACCATCAATCATCATTATATTATATGGCATATTTGTGATCATAACAAATTATGGATAATATTGCAACGAATGGGAATTCCAGAACACTTAATTGTGCTCCTAAGGAGCCTGTACTTAGACCAAGAGGAAGTCATTTGAACAGAACAAGGGAATACTGCATGGTGTAAAGTCAGGAAAGGTGTGTGTCAGAGTTGTATTCTTTCACCATACTTATTCAATCTATATGCTGAGAAAATAATCTGGGAAGCTGGACTATAAGAAGAAGAATGTGGCATCAAGATTGGAGGAAGACTAATTAACAACCTGCATTATGTAGATGACACTATCTTGCTTGCTGAAAGTGAAGAGGACTTGAAGCACTTATTGATGAAGATCAAAGACCATAGCCTTCAGTACGGGTTACGCCTCAACATAAAGAAAACAAAAATCCTCACAACTGGACCAATAAGCAACATCATGACAAATGGAGAAAATACTGAGGTTGTCAAGGATTTCATTTTACTTGGATCCACAATCAGTGCCCATGGAGGCAGCAGTCAAGAAATCAAACAACGAATTGCATTGGGCAAATCTGCTTGAAAGATCGCTTTAAAGTGTTAAAAAGCAAAGATGTCACTTTAAGGACTAAGGTTTGCCTGACCCAAGCCATGGTGTTTTCAATTGCCTCACATGGATGTGAAAGCTGGACAATGAATAAGGAAGACTGAAGAATTGATGCTTTTGAATTATGGTGTTGGTGAAGAATATTGAATATACCATGGACTGCCAGAAGAACAAACAATCTGTCTTGGAAAAAGTACAGCCAGAATGCACCTTAGAAGCAAGGATGGTGAGACTTTGTCTCACAAGCTTTGGACATATTATCAGGAGAGACCAGTCCCTGGAGAAGGACATCATGTTTGGTGTTATGGATTGAATTGTGTCCCCCCAAAAATATTGATTCCCAGTATTGTGTGATTGCCCACCATTTTGTCATCTGATGTGATTTTCCTGTGTGTTATAAATCCTGTCTCTATGATGTTAATGAGGTGGGATTAGCAGCAGTTGTATTAATGAGGCAGGATTCAATCTACAAGATTGGGTTGTGTCCGAAGCCTATCTCTTTTGAGATATAAAAGAGAGAAGTAAGTAGACATGGGGGCCTCATACCACCAAGAAATAAGCACTGGGAGCATATTGCATACTTTGGACTCAGGGTCCCTGTGCTGAGAAGTTCCTCAACCAGAGAAAGATTGATGACAAGGACCTTCCCCCAGAGCCAACAGAGAAAGAAAGCCTTCCCCTGGAGCTGGCGCCCTGAATTCAGACTTCTAGCCTCCTAGACTGTGAGAGACTGTATTTATTAAAGCCATCCAGCTGTGGTATTTCTGTTATAGCAGCTGTCTTAGTCATCTAGTACTGCTCTAACAGAAATACCACAAGTGGATGGTTTTAACAAACAGAAGTTTGTTTCCTTACAGTAAAGTAGGCTAAAAGTCCAAGTTCAGGGCATCAGCTCCAGGCGAAGGCTTTCTCTCTCTGTAGGCCTAATTCTCTTCAGCGTTCCCCCGGACTAGGAGCTTCTCCGCACAGGGACCCCATGTCCAAAGGACAAGCTCTGCTCCTGGCACTGCTTTCTTGGTGGCATGAGGTCTCCCATTCTCTGCTTGGTTCTCTTTCCTTTTATCTCTTGTAAGGTAAAAGGTGGTGCAGGTCACACCCTAGGGAAACTCCCTTTACATTGGATCAGGGATGTGACCTGGGTCAGGGCGGTGTTACAATCCCACCCTAATCCTCTTTAACATAAAATTACAATCACAAAATGAAGGCCAACCACACAATTCTGGGAATCATAGCCAGCCAAATTGATACACACTTTTTTGGGGGACATAATTCAAACCATGAGAGCTGCACTAGATGACTAAGACACTTGGTAAACTAGAGGGTCAGCAAAAGATAGGAAGACCCTCAACAAGATGGATTGACACAGTGGCTGCAACAATGGATTCAAGCATAACAAGGATCACGAGGATGGCGCAGGACCAGGCAGCGTTTTGTTCTGTTGTACACAGGGTCGCTATGAGTTGGAACTACCTCTATGGCATCTAACAACAACAACAACATGTATGGATTTATTTGTTTTGTGTTGTCTCCCCAAGTGAAATATAAGTTCTATAAGGAAAGGGACGACTGTCCTTTTTTTTTTTTTGGTACATCTTATCATTAGTAATATGTACCATATATAATGATGCAGCTTGTAATTTGCTGATGTTATCATTCTCAGCTGGAGTTTTTTCTAAACTAAATCAGGGACTTCAGTTCCTTGAAAACATGGACCCAAAAGCTGATTGCTTTGCTGAAGTCGACAGGCAGATTCGGAAGCAGTGAGATGTTACCAAGAAATATCTGAAGAAAAAAAGAAAAGGACCATACAGATAACCCTCACTACTTTTCTGACTAGAAACACCATCCCTATTCCCAGGAATAATCCAGAAGATTCAGAACCTTTCACAAGTGGAGTTATACCGCAACTGACAAAATACCGACATCGTCCAACTCTTCTTCATTGTCAGTCAATTTTTATGATTTATGTATTTTTTATACGTGTAATATTAATATATATCTGTAAGTTTGTATGTGATGTTTCCAACCCCCAAAGACAAATATAGAATTTATAAAGATCCTGATAATAAAAGGCAGTAATAACGAAAACTAAAAAAAAGGTATTCGACTTACATCAGAACCGACTTATGACAGAGTCATTGGAATGGAATCCTGTGGTAAGCTGGGGACTACCTGTATGTACATATATATATATGAGCCCTGGTGGTGCAGTAGTTAAAAGCTTGGCTGCTAACCAAAAGGTCAGCAGTTTGAATTCACCAGCCACTTCTTGGGACCCCTATGGGGAAATTCTACTCTGTTCTGTAGGGTTGCTATGAGTCAGAATCGACTCGACAGCAATGGGTTTGGATTTTTTTTTCTATATGTTGTTATTGTTGTTGTTGTTAGCTGCTGTCAAGTCGGTTCCAGCTCATAGCAACCCTATGTACAAAAGAACGAAACACTGTCCAGTCCTGAGCCATCCTCACAATCTTTACTATGCTTGAGCCCATCGTTGCCGTTGCTATGTCAATCCATCTCTTTGAGGGTCTTCCTCTCTTTTGCTGACCCTCTACTTTACCAAGCATGATGTCCTTCACCAGGGACTGGTACCTTCTGATAACATGTCCAAAGTACATGAGAGGAAGTCTCGCCATCTTCGCTTCTATTATACATACATATAAAATTTTATATGCATAATTATATACATAATTATATATGTATAAAATTATATATATGTATGTATATGTGTATATATATATTTGCCAAAAAAGTTCAAATAGTAAACTTCAAAAAATAAAATTTAAGAGTCCCTGTCCGTATCTCCATCTAGTTCTACTCCCCCAAGATAACCATTAGCATTTTTGTGTGTGCAATATTAATCCTACAACAATCTGTCTTGTTTATTTCCATATATCTTAAGCAGAGCATAGTGCCAGGCATAGAAGTACTTGATGAAAGCTAGTTGAAAATTCATTGAATGAGTTGTAAGCAGTCTTGGGGTCGGGGTGGGGCAGCAAAAAAAAGGTTGGCAGATATAATTTCCCTGAACAAAGGAGGGTAAGTTCATCTACGCATCTCAAGTACCCAGGAGAGTACCTCAATAAATAATACACCAATTATTTATTGAGTACCTACTAACCGACTCAACCATATACTGTGGAAAAGAGATAAAGTTATGGCTACAAGCAGAAGTCTCAGACCATTACGAGGTTCACATATAAGGAGGGATGATACTGTGTGCTCTACAGCTTCTCTGTGATAATATTAATCACCGAGTTGCCAGTGAGTTGATTCCATCGCATAGCAACCATATATGACAGAGTAGAACTGCCCCATAGGCTTTCCTAGGCTGTAATCTTTATGGAAGCAGATCACCAGGTCTTTTCTCCCATGGAGCAGCTGGTGAGTTCAAACCATTAACCTTTCGGTTAGCAGCCAAGCACTTAACCATTATGCCACCAGGGTCCCTTATTAAAATTGTAGTGGGTACAAAATTCAGTTCACAAATCAGAAATGTCATCTGTGTGCTTTTGTTTTTGTTTTAACTGACCTTAAATTCTATTTTAAGCTACTCTTCTGCCCCCATTCCTGAGTTTTTTTTTTCTTTCAGTTTACATTGTTTATTATGGAAAATTTCAAAGTATGCAAAATTAGGCAGAATATCATATTGAACTTCCATATACCCACATTGTTGTGATTTCTGTCTACTTTCTGGAGGCTTCTCTAGTTTTAAGATAAGAGCTAGGGGATGCATCTTGTCCTAGGCCATCCTCATCACTAACACTGGCATCCACTGAGACACTTGCGTTTCCATCTTGGGCTTTGGAGGCCAGCCTAGGCAAGTCCCTGGTGTAAACAGAAGGCCTCCTCAGGTCTAGCTAACTTTGTCAGTTGCCTCCAAACACCTCTCAGCACACAGGAAACTTTCAGCTATATCTATACCACTCTTGGAACAAAGTAAATTTGGAGGGCTGACTATGCGTCCCATACAGTCATTTTTACTCTACCGCTCCTGCACCATGTTGGGCACAAGGGAAATCTGGGATTTACTGGGCGATGCGTTTCTATATATTTACTATCATTCCCACCCCTGACTACCGCAACCCACACATCCTATCAGCTTTCTTTATACCTTCTCAATTTTCTCTCCCTCTTTACCAGTCCAGACACATTTTATTTAGCCTCAGGGGTAGAAAATTGACTGTGACATATCATATATCATCTTGTAGCTTATTACCCTGAGTCCTACAGGCTTTTGAAGCTCAAACACACAGGTTATTGCAACCTAAAAGCTTAGAAACTCAAAAGTCAAGAATTTTATTTTGTTCTCTGTATATCATTACTTCCTTGCGATGATAAATGCTGTTGATTGAATGAGGGTGAAACAGCAAAAGATACCAGAAAATGCAGAGTGTAGATGGGGAAACTTCAGTAAATGTCTCAAATATTCTGCTGCAGTAACTATCATTTATGAAATAATTACTATGTTGCCAGGCACCACACACAATACTAAATATATTATCTTACAATACCAAAAAGATGGAAACAACCTAGGTGCCCATCAACAGATGAATGAATAAACAAATTATGGTACATACACATGATAGAATACTACACAATGATAAAGAACAATGATGAATCTGCGAAGCATCTCACAACATGGATGAATCTGGAGGACATTATCCTGAGTAAAATAAGTCAATCACAAAAGGACAAACATTGTATGAGACCACTACTATAAAAACTCATGAAAATCTTTACACACAAAAAGAAACAATCTTTGATGGTTACGAGGAAGGGGAGGGGTAGGAGGGAAAAACACTAAATAAGCAATAGATAAGTGTTAACTTTGGTGAAGAGTAAGACAGTATACAATACTGGGGAAGCCAGCACAACTTGTCAAAGGCAAGGTCATGGAAACTCCATAGACATATCCAAACTCCCTGAGAGACCAAATTACTGGGCTGAGGGTTGTCGGGACCATAGTCTTGGGGAACATCTACCTCAATTGGCATAACACAGTTTATAAAGAAAATGTTCTACATCTACTTTGGTGAGTTGAATCTGGGGTCTTAAAAGCTTGTGAGCGGCCATCTAAGATACTCCACTGGTCTCACCCTGTCTGGAGCAAGGAAGAATGAAGAAAACCAAAGATACAAGGGAAAGATTAGTCCAAAGGACTAATGGGCCACAACTACCACGGCCTCCACCCAACTGGTTCCAGCACAACTAGATGGTGCCCAGCTACCACCACCGACTGCTCTGACAGGGATCACAATAGAGGGTCCTAGACGGAGCTGAAAAAAATGTAGAACAAAATTCTAACTCACGAAAAAACAGTCTTACTGGTCTGACAGAGACTGGAGAAACCCTGAGAATATGGCCCCTGAATACCCTTATAGCTCAATAATGAAGGGTTCACCCTTCAGCCAAAGATTAGACAGGCCCATAAAACAAAATGAGACTAAACGGGCACACCAGCCCAGGGGCAAGGACAAGAAACTAAGACGGGATAGGAAAGCTGGTAATGGGGAACCCAAGGATGAGCAGGGGAGAGTGTTGACATGTCCTTGGGTTGGCAACCAATGTCACAAAACGGTATGTGCATTAACTGGTTAATGAGAAACTAGTTTGCTCTGTAAACCTTCATCTATAGTACAATAAAAATAATTAAAGAAAAAAAAATTAAAGCACATGACCTTAGGGGGCAGTGAGTTTATGTCAATGCAGGAGGAATAACACAGAAAAGGAGGGTGAGAATGGTTCCACAACTCAAAGAATGTAATCAGCGTTCTTAAATTGTACATATTGAAACTGTTGAATTTGTGTATACTTTGCCATGTATATCCTCAACAACAACAACAAAATAAATGCAATCTAGAAAAAAAAGAAAATTTACTGAGGAGTGCTCTTGGGATCAGTATCTGTGAAAGGAAAGGGGGATGAAGAAAGCAGGATTGGGCTGAAGAAGTTGGGGTGCAACATATCTCAATGAAGGCCTCAGCTAACCCTCAGAGAGAGTACTCAAGCTGGGTGGCCCTTCAAAGATGTTCTGAGTTGGGGTCGTGGGTCAGGCGGGCCAGGCCTTTATATCCCAGCATGGATCAGCCATTTTATATAGGCTGCTCCAGAAAGGGGGTGTGACCTTGGATGAAGCAGTTTCTTCCACAGACACAATTCTGGAAGAAGGCTACCTGTGGGGCGGTCTGCAGACACCAGCAGTAGTAGTAGTAGCTGGGGAAATACGTCCTTTACTCCCAAAGAGGGGACTGGGTGGTACATCACTGTGATGCACATGTGGGAATTGAGATTCATATCACCCAAGGTCACAGAGCTAGAAAGTGACAAAGCCTTCTTAACCAGAAACTTCTGACTTCAAAGTCCACAGTCTTAATCACTAATCTACACAAACCCCTTCAAAGTTACTTTGCTGGATGCCACAGCACATCTTAGCCATACCTCTTGTCTGCTCTCATAGCCATCAACTTTGTTGCTTGGTCTCAGGTTTGTATCCCTGCCTCGCCCCTGGATTTTACATAGACTGCTATCTCTTGGCTCCTTTCCAGGAATTTGATTCTCCAGCCCCCCTGCACTACTGGTTTCCTTGAATAAGATTCCCTGGAGTCCCTAGGTAGTGCAAAGGGTTAATGCACTCAGCTGCTAACCAAGAGGTTGGGAGTTTGAGTACACCCAGAGGCCTTTCAGAAGGCCTAGAGATCTACTTCTGAAAAATCAGGCATTGAAAACCCTGTGGAGCTCACATAAAAAGACCAGATTTAATGGTCTGACTGAGACTAGAGGAACTCCAGAAGATATGGCCCCCGGACTCTCTGTTAACCCAGAACTAAAACCATTCCCGAAGCTAACTTTTCAGACAAAGATTAGACTGGACTATAAAACATAAAATAATACTCGTGAAGAGTATACTTCTTAGTTCAAGTAGATACATGAGACTAAATGGGCAGCTCCTGCCCAGAGGCAGGATGAGAAGGCAGAAAGGGGCAGGAGCTGGTTGAATGGACACGGGAAACCTAGGGTGGAAAGGGGGAATGTGCTGTCATGTTATAGGGATTGCAACTAGGGTCATATAACAATATCTGTATAAATTTGTGTGTGAGAAATCACCTTAGCTGTAAACATTCAGCTAAAGCACACGCACGCAAAAAAACCCTACGGAGCACAGCTCTACTCTGATTCATATGGCCACTCTACAGTAACTGGTGATTGTAGTGCCTCTATTTAATTGGCCCCCATCCCAAAAGGCTCTCTATGCCTCTTGGCTGCTGGCCAAGATGAGAAGATCCTTCCACCGGCCCACAGACAGACAAACATCTCATGCCCAGCACTTCCGCATGGAACAATGCTGCCTAGGTAGAATCTCTGAGTGATAGTAATCTGTCAACATCTCTTTGTGAGGGTGGCTCAGGGGATTTGTCCGAGTGCCAGCTTCTCTGTGGAAAAGGCAGTCAAACTTGAAGGAGAGACTCAGTCACACTGACAATACGATATTGAAGCATTAAGCTGGAATGTGGCAATTTACAGCTGTAACACCACAGTCTCTAAGTGAAATCACATTTTATGTCAGAATTTCAAAGACGTAATCATATTAAAACTATTTTTATTGTCCTGGGCATAGTTAAAAGCAGTTTACTACTATGTAAGAAAGTCTACTATGGGATCTTTGCTGAGAAACAAATATAGAGAGCAAAGTGGTTGTTTTCTATTTTACTTCAGGAAACATTCGGTTATAAATAAAGTAATGCATTTCATATGGAAGAGTGCTTTAGGGTGGATTCCTTGCTAATTAATAACTTAATTGAATCAACAAATCTAAATCAAATTTCCGAGAATTCACTTTCATGATAGAAAAACTTAGCAGGCCTGGTACACTTTCAGGCTCCAATTCACCATTGCTTTTTTCTTGACTTTTGCTTAGTTCCATACGAGGTCTTTTACCTCCCAGAATTTAAGTAAAATGTTCAAACCTCATATTGTATTTCCTGCTGGGTTCTCATCATGAGGGTGTGGGGAATGAGGACAGGGGAGCACACATGGTAACATGTGGGTACTAGATCATGGCCACATCCTCAGTATCCAAAACATTGCTGTTGTTGTTGTTACCGAGTGCCTTTGAGTCACCCGTTGTGACAGAGTAGAACTGCCCCATAGGGTTTTCTAGGCTGTAATCTTTACAGAAACAGATTACTAGGTTTTTCTCCCACGGAGCCACTGGGTGGGTTCAAACTGCCAACCTTTAGGTTAGCTGCTGAGTGCTTACTGTTGGGTCACAAGGGCTCCTTCCAAAGCATTAAAAGTTGCCAAATAATTCCTCAGACACTTGCACCTGCTATTTCCCCAGATCCCTGAGTGACTGCCTCCTTATCATTCAGGTTTTAGTCAAATGTCGGGCCTTCCTGACTATCCTATTTAACATTGCTTCCCTCCCATCACTCTGTATCATGACCTTTAAAAAAAAAATTTCCCCACACCACAGCATCTGAAATAATATTATTGGTTTGTTTACTCTGTCTTCCTCAGGGGAAGAGAGGGGGAAAATGGAGAGTTAAATTTTTTTTAAAAATGAGATGAATTCTGTTCAGTGTCAGGTATAGGGGCTGGCAGATAGTTGGTACTTAAAATGTTGTTGTTATAAGTGATATTTTCAATAAACTCTCTCACATACAAAAAAAAACAAAATCTTTTTATTATTCTAGATATATATTTTTTATTGTACTTTAGATGAAGGTTTACAGAACAAATAGTTTCTCATTAAACAGTACTACACATATTGTTTTATGACATTGGTTAATAACCT
>NW_004443942.1:1450980-1475953 GCF_000243295.1 Trichechus manatus latirostris
CTTGTCCCTGGACTGCTGTGCCTCATTAGTCCCATTTTGAAGAAAACAAAATCTTATCTGATTGCGTTTCTGAAGTCGAGGAGTTGCTTTTCCTGCTGCAGTAGAATTTTTCGTTAGCAAATTGATGAAAGGTCCTTCTTAACATTTCAACTCATCTCTCAGAGACCTTTAGGTGGGAGGACTCCAAATAAAGCTACCTTACTGCCTCCCAATATTTTTCAGCCCAGCCTTCCAGGCCGTTCACAATGTGTCCACTATTATCCATTCTCCTCTTCCCCCATGTAATCCCCTAGTCCATTCTCAGCCATAATCCACACTCAGCCACTACTGCTTGCCATTTCCCAAACATGTCAGGCACACTCACGCCTCCTGACCTTCATGCATGCTGCGTGTTACTACCTGGGATGCCTTTTCCTGCCCCCTTTATCTTCCTGGCAAAGCACCCTCATCCATCCATTTGAGACAAACTCAACTGTCATCATTCTGAAAAACTTTCCCTGAACCCCCTGCAGAGGTTCTTCCATCCTCAGCTATATTTTCACAGCACCTTGTGACAACCACTTCTAGAACGTATTTCAAAGTACTAAAATTATCCATTTAATTCTTTCCTCCCACTTAACTGTGGGCTTCTTGAGGTCGACCTGTGACTTACTTCCTCATCCCCAGCACTTTACACAGGGCCACCACATGCCGAGTGTTTAGCAAATCTCTGCCAGGTGAACACTCACAAACACATGAGTGAAAGGAACACAAAGGGGATGTGATGTGAGGAAGAGCAATATTTTCAATATTTGGGGGCATGTCTATCAGGGAAGTAATATTTCTTGGGTTTTCTGAAGTAAGTCTCACTAGAGGGATATGATGATATATGTTCCATAGAGAGATCTGAGGAAAAAAAATCAATAATTCTGAAAGGCCTGGCAAAAAGATATGCTTGCAGTCAGCTAACTGCAAAGCTTGCAGACCTTAGAGGGCAGCTCCTGGGGAAGGTTAAATTTTTTTTTTCCTCACACCACACCATCTGAAGTTATATTACTTATTTGATTATTGTCTGTCTTCCTCAGTAGGACCTAAGTGTCATGAAAGCAAATACTTTGTCTACCTGGTTACCAGAGTATTCCAGTACCTTGACCAGTGACTGACACATAGCAGGGTTTTTCTACATATTTATTTATAATTGTATAGGTGGATAGGGAGATGGCAGGATTAGTCATTAAGAGCAAGGGCTTTGGAATAATGATTTGTTTAAGGATCTAAAAAGAGGATTTTAATTTTCAGTGAATTATCGCTTTGAAAAAAAGAAAAAGAAAAATGAATTGCGAATTGGGATTACCATGCTCATTGCCAATCTCTAGTTGTGCCTTCTGCCTGGGTTCTTGCACCTGGTATGACTGTATCACACAAACTGTGCTAGTTTCACCACTGGCATCTGAGATCAAAAGGAAATAAAAAGACGTTAGCAAATCCTACAGCAACCATAACACGTTTTCCTCAATAGATCTTTGAAGAGTCATCCTAAAACGCATTGTTATTCAACGGAACGGACAAATTAGTAATGAAAAAATTCACTTCTTTCAAGTAAAGTGAAAAGAGACTGTAAATCCACAGAGAAGACAAATTTTAAAAGTACAGAAAAAGTGCCCAGTGGCTTTTTAGTAACAATGAGATCTTTGTTCTTCTTGGTCTCTGTAGTGAAAAGACTGCAAGAATATTTTGGTAAAAATTTAAGACATTTCACGACCCTTATACATGTGGGCAAATCTGCTGCAAAATACCTCCTTAAAGTGTTAAAAAGCAAAGATATCACTTTGAGAACTAAGGTATGCCTGACACAAGCTGTGGTATTCTCATTCACCTCATATGCATGCGACAGCTGGACAATGAGTAAGGAAGACCAAAGAATTGATGCCTTTGAATTACAGTGTTGGCAAAGAATATTGAATATACCATGGCCTGCCAGAAGAACCAACAATCCATCTTGGAAGAAGTACAGCCAGAATAGTCATTAGAAGCAAGGATGGCAAGACTGCATCTCACATATTTTGGACGTGTTATCAGGAAGGACCAATCCCTGGAGAAGGACATCACACATGGTAGAGGGTCAGCAAAAAAGAGGAAAACCCTCAAGGAGATGGATTGACACAGTGGCTGCAACAATGGGCTCACGCATAACAATGGTGAGTATGGCACAGGACGAGGTAGTGTTTAGTTCTGTTGTACATAGGGTCGCCATGAGTCAGAACCGACTCATCGGCATGTTAACAACAACAACATACATGTGGTGAATTGATACCAAATAAGGATAAATATTTTCATCAGAAAAAAGTAATATTAGCCATCACAGCTTTATTCAAAATGTCCAAGAAATGATTTTGTTAGTATTGCCTCTCTGAAATCTGACTAGACTTTCTGGTCAGTGTAAAAATTAGTTTGTAGTCAACAGGCCCTCAGAAATAAAAAAAAAAACTGCTTATATTCTTAAACTTTTATGACGACTTTGAAACTCATTTAAAATACTTTAAAATAATACTTCAGAAAGAATATGCACATTGCCTCAAATCCTTTTTTCAAAATGGTAGTTTTTAAAAAAATGCTTATTTAAGGACCCAGAATAATGAGCTGCAGCAAAGTTTAATAAGGATATATCTGGAGAAAATTAGAAATTATTTTGCCAATTGTCATGGTTTGAATATGTCCCCCCAGAAATGTGTGTATCAATTTGGCTGGGCCATGATTCCCAGAATTGTGTGGTTCACCTCCATTTTGTGATTGTAATTTTAAGTTAAAGAGGATTAGTGTGGGATTCTAACACCACCCTTACCCAGGTCACATCCCTGATTCAATGTAAAGGGAGTTTCCCTAGGGTGTGGCCTGTAGCACCTACCTTACAAGAGATAAAAGGAAAGGGAAGCAAGCAGAGAACTGGGGACCTCATACCACCAAGAAAGAAGCGCCGGGAGCAGAACGCATCCCTTGGACCCGAGGTTCCTGGCAGAGAAGCTCCTAGTCTGGGGGAAGACTGTTGATGACAGGGACCTTCCTCCAGAGCCGACAGAAAGAGAAAGCCATCCCCTGGAGCTGACACCCTGAATTTGGACTTCAAGCCTACTGGACTGTAAGAGAATAAACTTCTCTTTGCTAAAACCTTCCACCTGGAGTATTTCTGTTGGCACAGCACTAGATGACTAAGACACCAATCACATCTAAGCAAAGTTCATGTGTGTTTTAAATACTTGGGGCAGAAAGAAAATTAAAAAGCAGGACTTGAACAGGATAAGGCGAGTGAGGCATCCAAGGTCAACCCTGAGAATAGGTACCTCCTAACTATTGAACGCTAGGTGCCTCACTTGCCTCACTCTAGTCCCAGTCTTGCTAGAAAGGCCTACTCCTCTGGCACTGTCCTTCTAAACGCAACCTTGTTCATTTTAGAAAATGCAGTTTAAAGAAGTATCATGTATATGAAAGTATCACCCTACAGATCACTTATTAATTATATAGGAGAAAAAGTATCTTTATAATGGAGAACACATTTTCTCAAAAAAATAAAACTGCCACATATGAGCAATTAACTAAGCTAAGATAAACTTTTAGAGCTCATTCATTCCACTGAAAGAAAGACTCAGCACCCACTTAGTCAAGCACCATAGATAGCTTCAGGCATATGAACCCCTCGAGCAAAATGTCTGATTGAGAATTAGTAAGCTCCTTTTCAAATTTAATCTTTTTCACCCAGTTATTTCTGTATACTTTTCCTCCTGTGAAAAATCTTTCATCATTTACTCTTCAGGGAACACGTGGATTGCATTGCCTTTTGTGATCTGGTTGGGAGGCATTTGAAGCCCTTTGATGAGTAAGAGCAGGATTTCCTATTATCAGAAAGGTATTTTACTATTAATAGCTGTTACCTCCCAGAGGAGGAATGCACAGGACTTTTACTCCTTAAGTTAAATATTTCTTAATTGTGGAAAATTTTACAATGAGTATGAATTGTGGATTGCTGTTGTAATCAGAAAAAAAAATTTCTTTCAAATGTTCAATGCAAAAAACAAAGTAACATAATGGAAAAGAAAGGTATTCTACCTATGAAGCTTTCCAAGGGGATAGGATTTTCCCTATCTTCTAATGCATTTTTTCTTCAAATGATGAAATTTTGTGCTTTTCTAGCAATTTTCATCTCTTAACTGTTATAGCCTCTGGACTCTGCCTTCAGTCTTATCCTTCTCAAATCATTCCCCACAGTTACCAGAATGATTTTTCTCAACCATAGATCTGAGCATGTCACATCCCTGCAGCAAATTATTTGAGGCTCTTCAGCCCCCACAAGCTCCAAGGACTCCATGAACTAATCTTACCTACCTGCTTCTCTACTCCCACTGCCCTCTAACTCCCATTTTGATCTTTAAGTTTCAACAATACCAAACTGAGCATTAAGGTTCAGCATCTCAAGACCTAGTCTGAACCATCTCCATCTATGACTAGATGAGGATGTAAGACAGGGCTAGAGCCATAGAGCTGTCACCTGAATAGGGTCTGTGCCCTAGAGTAGTCGAGCTAATAAAACATACTCCAGGTCAGAAAAAGTGAGCAAGTTTTAATTCAGGAAGTGTACACCACCAGGGACCCAACAGCAGTGCAGGCTGTCCTTAGGGAGTCCCAGAAAGCATTTTTACCTCAGAGCTTATATATGATTTTTACAGAGTTTATGTCTTTTGGCACGTTGCCCACAGATGGCCGGATGAGTTACACATTGCAAGATAACTACAGGAGACTCCTTATCAAGCTAAAGATATATGAATCTGACATTTGGGCTCTAATCTTCTTGTGGGTGATCCTAAGTCATAAAACAAAGTCATTAACAAAGGTATGCGCAAATAAAGCCATTAACAAAGGTATGCGAAAACGGAGAAGGCAAAGAAGAAAAAAAAAGAAACTTATAGGTTCAAGCTCTCAGTTGCCCATTTTCAAACGCAGAAAACATGCTGGGGAGTATTAGGGTCACAGAGCCATTTTTCTGAGCCTCAAGACAGCCCCTCACGCAGCCCGTTTCCTAAAGTTCTTTCTTTTCCTGCTTAGAACCTCCTTAAAGAGAAACAGGCATGGCCAGCTGGAATCTGCTAACACAGGTCCTGCCCTCCATCCTGGCATTCCAGATGACCTTTAGCTCATTAACTGCTTCATGCATGGTAAATTTTCTGCCCCTGGGGGGAGAGCTAACATGCTAATGAATAAAAATGACTAAGTTCCTCCGGCGCAGGGAATCGAACCGGATCTTAGACAATGCTTGCTCATTCTAAAACTCTCTGCGCCTGCGCGCACGCCATTTTGTATTCTGAAACTGATCCTGCTTGTATAAACCTGCCTCAACAAGCTGGCTGCGAGGCAGTCTTGGATGGTTTGCGTCCCTTTCTGTTTCCTTGCTTGACCAGCCAATAAAGCTGCCTTTCGTTCTTCCCAACTCGGTCTTTTTGGCCCTGATGGTGTTACGCCCAGAACCTGGAATTCCCGGCAATAGATGAACAAAGACTTCTCCAAAAAGCTTAACTTTGCTGGGCCTGGATTCAGGAGTGTTCCTGTCAGTAAGATTAAGGTCATAGGCTTGAGACACTAGGGGTAAGCCCTAAGGTGGGTGGAGTGTCATTACTTTGCTGATTGTCTGTTAATGTCTCCTCATTCCTGTTTTAACAGCAGGAGAATCACCAGTGCATCCCCACATCCCCCTGATGTTGGTGTTAGCTGTGATTCCAGTGGCTGCTTTGATGTCGGCTAAACAGATCACCTGGTATTTTCTAACCTGGAAGCAGCCTCACAGTGAGTGTCCTCTGGTTCCTATGGCTGGGCTTTACTGGGCCTCCTGAGTTCCTGTTGTTACTGAAGTCATCAGGAAGTGAGAGGAAGGGGGGAAGGGGACTTAAGGAGGAAGAGAGGCTACACCAGAGTAGTTCTGTACCCCAAAAGACTCTTCTACCAAACACCAGCTTGTTCCTGGCCTGCTTTTATTGTGTAATGATTGGAAACACCCCAAGCTTTCACTCCTCTTGGTTACACATAGTTTAATGAACTGGTATGCTGTAAGAACACAAAAAGTGTGTGCTAATGATTGCAATTGGAGCCAATACATGAATAGGTGGTCAAGACCTGGAAAGGATACACCAAAATAAAATTGGTAATGTTACAGTAGGTAGTGGGATTCTGGGTGACTTTTGCTTTTAAATTTTTAATTAATTTTTAAAATCTTGTTTAGAGAAGAGGGGGAAAGGGAAAGGGAGAATGCTGCACACTTGAGACCTGAATTTCTAGGGCCAGTGTAATGGAATGTATATATCCCATAATAACCTTCCAGGTCCATGAGTTACCATATACTCATAGAATTAGAAAGTCATACAAAGTCTCTTCAAGATACCTTAAAGACAGTCTAGTGCAATTCTTCCTTTTATAAAAGAGAAACCTGAGGCCCGGGGAGATCAAGTGGTTTCCCACATTACCACCATTAATTTGTGGTACAGCTGAAAGGAGATCTCAGGCTTCTAACCTTTTTTTCCAAAGGAAGGAACAATTGTATTCTTTTTTACTACTGTCTTTCAAACCTACTCTGTCAACTCTCTCTTCCTAGCCCCTTAACCTACTGTCTTTGCTATCTTCCAGCCAGTCTCCCACCTAGCTCCCAGGTGAGATGAGACATCAGTCTCTCTACACCACAACTCCAGGAGACACAGGTCAAATTGTCCCAAGAACTTTCTCACCACACTCAGCTCTAGTTCCCAGCAGCTGCAGCCGCAGGGCATTTCCTCCACTCAGTGAGCATCTCCCTTGAGATGTTCACCTCCCCTCCTGGCAGGTCCTCACTCTACAGTCCCTGGACCACAGAGTAAAAAAACCACAACACTGACAGTTCTCTTCAAAGAAATTCTCACTTTTCAGACTTCCTCTCCTTGTTTTTTTTCTCAGGCCAAAGCGGGTGACAGCCAACAGGTTTCAGAACCAGAATTGATTTGCAGGTCACCCTTTCCACAGGTACTGTAGAGATGTTCTGACACTTCTTATAAAATGGGGGTGCTTGCTAGCTATTGGTCTAAACTTGGGGCCTCACCTGAAAACTGTGAAACACGGAAATCTCTTTTAATGTCTTGTTACAATAGTATCTATTTTTCCCCCAGTTCTCATTGTTTCTTAATCCATTCCAGCTGAATTTTTTAAAATTTTGTTATTAGGTTATACATTCCAATGAGACAGCGCATGCTTCTTACATATTTTAGTTCGTTAGACCCTGTGTAGGACCAGCCTCTGTCTCCTTCCTTCTGCTTAGCTGAGCTGGTCCCTGGACATAATCCTGGCCAGAGGCAGAAAGAATTTATGGCACTTCAGTCCCCTACTCTGGGGTTTCCTGTCAAGGCTATTGCTAGTCTGACCTCATATCCCAGTTCCATCAGATAACTGACCTTCAGTCTCATTCCTGAGACTCACATGGAGTACTATACACGGATTTCAGCCAATACCCTGTCCAGTGTCCTGATCCCCCCTGCAACTGGGGCCTGCCTTGCTCTTTTCAGTTCTCCACTCCTTGGGACTGGAATGCCCCTGAACTTTAGCCTACTATCTGGGGTCCCATTACCTGCTGACCAGACTTACATGTCAGTCTAAAATCCTCAGTGTCTCCTGTCTCAGAATTCTGTGTCTCCCATTAAGATTACATGCTATTTTCTGTTTGGTCCCAGATGCCAACTGCTGGCCTATGCTACTGGTTGCTATTTGTCAGTGTGCCCACCCCACTGGCAGACTGGCCTGCCCAATGCTACTGCAGCTGATGCTGTGTCACCTTGTGGTACTAGATCCTAGCATCTTAGTCTGTCCCAGGCCACCACAGGACTCAAGCCAGGCATGGACCATTTCCTGTGAGTATAATATTTTGTCATTACTCTGAAGAAGAGTATAACCTTTGAGACCAAACCAAGAAAATCACAGCCCTGCATAGTAAACCCTTTGAGGAGGGTATTCATCAATAACAGATCATGGTGTTACCTGCAGTATCTAGTCAGGCATAGTCAATCTGGATGAGAGACTGTGGAGTCCTGAGTCCCCATTCAGTTGAAGTGTATATAACAAGACTTCTCTTTTGCCTCCCAGCATCTTTTCCTCTTTCTTCTGGTCTAATACCATAATTTTTTGTTCCCTAGTCTCAATCCATAGTATTTTTTTATTTTTATTTTTTCCCAGACAAAAATTTATACATACATTGTTATGCGACCCTAATTGCTCTCCCCATACTGTGACAGCACATTCCTCCTTTCCACTCTGATTCCCCATGTCCATTCAACCAGCTCCTAACCCTCTCTGCCTTCCCATCTCACCTCCGGACAGAAGCTACCCGTTTAGTCTCTTGTATCCAGTTGAGCTAAAAGGCACACTCCTCACAAGTATCACTTTATGTCCCACAGTCCAGTCCAATCCCTGTCTGAAGAGTTGGCCTCAGAAATTGTTCTAGTTCTAGGCTGATAGAGAATCCAGGGGCCATGCTTTCCGGGGTTCTTCCAGTCTCGGTCAGACCATTAAGTCTGGTCGTCTTACTAGAATTTGAGTTCTGCACCCCACCTTTCTCCTGCTCCATCAGGGACTCTCAGTTGTGTTCCCTGTCAGGACAGTCACTGGTGGTAGCCGGGCATCATCTAGTTTTTCTGGTGTCAGGCTGATGAAGTCTCTGGTTTATGTGGCCCTTGCTGTCTCTTGGGCTACTACTTTCCTTGTGTCTTTGGTGTTCTTCATTCTCCTTTACTCCAGGTGGCTGGGACCAATTGATGCATCTTGGATGGCCGCTTGCAAGCTTTTAAGACCCCAGACGCCACTCACCAAAGTAGTCAATCCATAGAGTTTTTGTTGGGTTGTCCCAAACTCCCGCTTTAGCTCTGACCAATCAGAGCAATACAACCCCTCTAGGACACAGTGATTGTTTCAGGGAGGTGCTACCAGTGGCCATCTTTGTTACCACAAGAGAGCCTGTCAGCAAATGAAGTCAACTCAGAGGAAAGCAAAACTTGAAAGAGGCAAATTCTTTGCAACATTGAGGCAAGCCCAAAGCCAGCAATCCACCAATGGACTTCTCGGTTCATTAACCAATATATTTACTTCTATTATGTAAGTGGGTATGAGTTGGATTTCTGTTACAGTACTTGCCACTGAGAATTCTAATGTAGCTGGCAAGAGAGACTGACTGGTATTTCCTTCTGTTTTACCAACTGGGTAAGACTGTAGGCAAGAAATACATCAATGAAGAGCAAGTAAAAAATGTGCTCAAAAATGTATTCTTTCATCCATTCAACCATTACTTAGGAGAGGTAGCATAAGGCAATGAAAATAATACATGTTTCAGAACCTATCAGAGCCCTGTTTAAATCTTGAATCTGATCATTTCTAGCTGTGTATACTGGGCATGTGTCATGGATTGAATTATGTCCCCCAAAAAATGTGTGTGTCAATTTGGCTGGGCCATAATTCCTGGTATTGTGTGATTTTCCTATATGTTGTAAATCCTGCCTCTATGATGTTAATGAGGGAGGATGGGTGGCAGTTGTGTTAGTGAGGCAGGACTCTATCTACGAGATTGGATTGTGTCCTGAGGCAGTCTCTTGAGATACAAAAGACAGAAGTGAGCAGAGAGACAGGGGGACCTCATACCACCAAGAAAGCAGTGCCAGGAGCAGAGCGTGTCGTTTGGACCCGGGGTCCCTGCACGGAGAAGCTCCTAGTCTGGGGGAACAATGATGAGAAGGCTGACAGAGAGAGAAAGCCTTCCCCTAGAGCTGACACCCTGACTTTGGACTTCTAGCCTACTTTACTGTGAGGAAATAAACTTCTCTTTGTTAAAACCATCATTTGTGGAATTGCTGTTACAGCAGCACTAGATAACTAAGACAGCATGTTACTTAGTATCTCTGAGTCTCTATTTCTTCTTTTGTAAAATAATAGTACTACCCACCTCCTAGGATTATTACAAGAAATGGTGTCTGGCACTAAAAGGCTTTAAGTAAATGATAGTTATTGAACACCTGGACCTATGAAGACAATTGGGTCAGTCTGTTGTAGACAGATTAAAAAAAAGAGGTAGTGTAAGCATCGTATGACTGAAGGAGGTTATTTCCTCTGGGGTAATCAGAAAAGGCTTCATGGAAGAAGCGGAATCTGTGTCTTAAAAGATTAATAGAATTTTTTATAAGCAGAGTTTGGGAGAAAGCATTCCAGAAGAAAAAAAGGAATGAGAAAATGCATGGTTGTGTTCTATAGGGGTTATAGAGCATATTGACATCGCTGAAACATACAGTCCAGACAGGAGAGCAGAAGCAGCTAAAGCTGGACAAGCTAGCTGATGCCAGACCTGGGTGGAGGATGTACTGAGGAATGTAACTTCTGTCTAAGTCAACAGGGAACCTTTGGGACTCCCTGGATGACGCTAACAGTTAATATGATCGGCTGTTAACTAGAAGGATGGCAGTCTGAGTCCACCCAGAAGCACCTTGTAATAAAGGCCTGGCATCCTACTTCTGAAAAATTAGCCATTAAAAACCCTGTGGAGCACAGTTCTACTCTGATACACACATGCAACTGCCATGAATTGAAATCAACTTGATGACTACTGGTAGGGAAGCTTTGAAGGTTTTTGAAGAGTGTCCATATAGGATGAATGCTATGATTGATCAGAAAAGCACCTGGATCCTCTTTCAAATGGCACTCATCCACTGTCCCTAGAATCCATTCCTTGGTGACATAACCCTCAGGTGTGTATTGGAACAATGAAAAACGCTGAGAAACATCAACCCAGAGGCAGAAAGACCATTTCACAAACTATTGTGTGTGGTCAAAAGGACACCTGGATCAATAAAACTTTTTTTTTAAAAAAAAAGAGTGGTAAACAACTACCACAGCCTCCACCAGACTGAGTACAGCACAGCTAGATGGTGCTCGGCTACCACCAACAAGTGCTCTGACAGGGATCACAACACACGGTCCTGGACAGAGCTGGAGAAAAATGTAGAACAAAATGTTAACCAAAAAGGAAAAAAAGACCAGACTTACTGGTCTGACAGAGACTGGAGAAACCCTGAGAGTATGGCCCGCGGACACCCTTAACAGCTTAGTAATGAAGTCATTCCTGAGGTTCACCCTTCAGCCAGAGATTAGACAGGCCCATAAAACAAAACAAGACTAAACGGGCACACCAGCCCAGGGGCAAGGACGAGAAGCCAGGAGGGGACAGGAAAGCTGGGAATGGGGAACCGAAGGTCGAGAAGGGGAGTGTTGACACGTCGTGGGGTTGGCAACCAATGTCACAATATGTGTATTGTTTAATCAGAAACTAGTTTGTTCTGTAAACCTTCATCTAAAGTACAATTAAAAAAAAATTTAAAGAAAAAAGTGGTAGGCACCTGGATTCATGCCTCCCTTGGATTCCCACAATCATTTTCTCCTAGCTGCTTTCTGAAACTGCCTCCAGTCCTTCTCTATTTCATCCCATTTTATATTTCAAGACCAGATTAATCTTCTTGTTCTGAGCCTGTTATCCCAAACCCCAAACCCTTAATGACAACCCATTAACCAGAGAACAGACTGAAAGTCCTTCTGGATCAGGCTACAGTCACCTTTCAGAACTTGCTTCCTGCTACTTGTCATCAGTTATCTCTTGGTCCACTCAAGCTCAACTACTCCTGTCTTGCTTTCCTACTTCCATGCTTTTATCCTGCTGCTCATTCTGCCTGGAATGCCACTCCACATTCCCCTTCTCACCTATCCTAATCTTCTCTATCCTTCAAGGCTCAGTTCAAAGACCTTTCCTGATCCCTCTCTCTCTCCCACCCTGTCTTTGATAATGTCTCACCATTCTGAACTCCCATAGAACTTTACCTGTACCTCTCTTCATGGAAACATCATTTTTTAAAACACTGTGATTGTTTATTAGAAAAACCAAATTTAAAACACAAAGCAGTATAATGAATAAAATATTCCCACCACCTAGAATCACCAACTTTTAATATTGTGTCATATTTGCTTCTGTATTTTTTAAAGTGAAACATTACAGGTAAAATTAAATTCCCTTTTAACCACACACCTTCCCACTCAGTCCCATTTCCTTTATCAATGTCCAGTGGCAACTGCCACCATGATCTGATATGTATCCTTCCACTCTGTTCCCTATAATTTTATATGCATATATGTATCCATAACCAATGGGTTATGATGATGTGTTTTTAAAGTTACATTAATGGTGTTATGATGTATACAACATTTTGCATCTTGCTTTTATCACACAAAATTATGTTTTTGAGACCGATTAAGGTTGCTGTCTGAACATACTACATTTTATTTATCCATTCTCCTTTGATGAAAATTTAGGTGGTTTCCACCTTTTTGCCATTACAAACAACATTGCAGAGGACATCCTCATACTTATTTCTTTGTACACATGGGTGAGAGTTTCTTTGGGTTAAATACCCAGAAGTGTAATCAGTAGGTCATAGAGTATGTATACTTTTCAACACATCATGACTTACTTTCATCTACTAAACTATGAGCTCTGTGTGTGATCAACATCTCATTAATTTCTACATCCAGCCAAGTGCCTAATACAGTTGCTTAAATGTAGATGCATAATACATTATTTGTTGAGTGAATGAAAAGATCAAGAGGAAGAATATAATTTTCATAATTATGGTGTAATAAACTTTGTGCATTACACAAATAAGGTACTAGAAACTCAGCTCTGGCAACCCTACCTATCTGGAACATAGCCAACCAGCTAAAAAGAAACAGTAACAACCTCTGAGCAGACAAAATAGTTGACCCCCCAGAAAAATCAGTGCACTAAAGCACTGATTACCTTAGGAGATTCCTTCTAAACTTTTATTTGGAGTCTACGTGATATTTTAACTTTTTATTATAAAAATAAGACATATTTGTTGCCAAAAACCAGGAGAATACAAAAACGTATTTAAAGTTTAAACAATAAAGAAGTGTTAATAAATAAATGTCTTGAATATCTCTCTTGTAAATACCAACCGTGTGATTTGTACCAATCTATCTAAAGCTTTTTTGATGCCCTATTAAAGGTCAATTATCTAATAAATAAATCACACTTTGTTGCAGACCAGATATACACCATTTAGATTCTTCCTTAAGAAAGTACTGCCCAGTTGCAAAGGAGTGTGGTCAGCTGACAACCTCTAGCTGTTAGCCTCTTCAGGGTCATCCTCAGATCACTTTCTAGCCAATATCACTTTCTTTAGAGGCGGTCCCACCAATGACTGTGCAAGATGATGGTACGAAGGCTTGGCCATTTCTTCCCAACAAAGGACATCTTGGACAGGCAATCTTTTCTCCAGAGCTCCCTGTAGGGCTAGCAGAAATTTTGTCAAGTCTGCATCATGTCTGATGGCTCCACCTGCCCAATCCTGCTTCCTCCTCTTTCCTTCCACAGATGTTATTCCCCAGTAAATTTTTTGTAATAAATCCAACTCAACATCTGCTTCACAGAGAACCCAACTGGAACGTTCTTAACTCCACAATCCTTAATTCCAAGAGATAACACCATAAACATTATGAAATTTCCTTCCAGTCTATTTTCTATGAGTATATGCACTTTTGTACTCTGGTTTTATTTTCACTCATTTTAAAATTAGCATTTTACTATGAAATTAAATAATTCTAAAAAGGTTATTTTTAAAATTGATTTATGAATATGCATCACAATTTTTAAAATTATTGCCATATTGTCAGACATTTACATTGTTGCCAGTTTCTCGTTTTTTGTTTTTGCTTCTAAAAAATAATACTGCACTCACTGTTGTATATAAATATTTGCTCACAACTTTAACTATTACCTTAAGATACACACACAGAAATAAAATTACTGACACAATAGGTTTCTAGACTTATTTTTATCTAAATTAAAAATGTACAAAGTTTAAAAAATTATCAATAACACTATGAAATTTATAGTGAAAAACAGTATTCTTCTGACTTACTCTTCTTCACAGCTCAAAGACAGCTATTTTCTACTTTTTTCACAATTGCTTCTGGTATTTGTCTCCATATATCAAAATAATATGTTTATGCTGTTATTTCCTGATGTATCTGCATTAAACATGATCTATTGCTTTCCTGTTGTGGTAGATGAGGATGGAGCACTCTTACAAATATACCACATACCTACCACAACTTCTTTCCCATTCTCCCAAGTAGTGGCATCATAATTTTCATTTATATCAATAATCAATGTTTACATTATGATTAATATGCACATTTTTCACAGATAGTCAAGAAAGTATACTATGATTCCTTTCTTGCAAAACTCTAGAAAGCCCATTTTACTCTATCTGCACCAACACTGGGTAATTACTATGTTAAAAATACATTTACTTTTCTGATTTAAAACGTAAAAACGCTCACAATGGAAAATCTTTTAAATTCAGAAAAATAAAAAGACATTAAAATCAACTGTAATACAGTCCCTCTGAACTGTTGCACTTGCCACTTCTTTGATCCAGTGTCTTTTTTCCCTCTAAATACCCACATCAATGCCACCTGGGCCATCTGCACAGGGTCACTAAGGTGTCCTTAACCTCTCAGACCTCTTGTGGCATCTTTCCTTCTGCTACTGCGACTTCCAGCCTGTCACTGCCAACTTGCAGACCTCCACTACACGTCTGTCTGGCCAGTAGGCAAATGCCAGTAGGGTTCATAATAATTCAATTATTTTATCATGCCATCCAGACAGTGATACCCCAGAACAGTGCCCGGGCCCCTAGAAATCCAATTGTTTCCATTTTTATACACAGCCCTCTCCTTCTCAGGGCTTATAAATGCCTCAGGGGGCTGAGTTGGGGCAGATTCAAGTATGACTTTGTAGAATCCCCCACAAACACTATCTTCTGTAGCACTCAGGTCCTGTGGTTGATTCTAACCTCTACAGGGGAATGCCTTTCTTAATAGAGAATCTTTCCCTTGAGGAATTCATTGTTTCTTTCTACAATCTGTTTTTCATCAGGTGTTGTTAATTTTTAAACGCAAATTGTATTTCCCATAGTACTTCTGGACCCAGGACAATCAAAAGATGTGGCTGGATATTTATTCAATCCCAACTATTCTGTGATGGCAACGGGCCAGAGCACAAAGATGACCTCCAGGCTCTACACCAACCAGGACACCCCGTTATTGTTAGGTGTAGTCAAGTCGGATCCGACTCATAGCAACCCTATATAGGATATAGTAGACTTGCCCTATAGGGTTTCCAAGGAGCAGCTGGTGGATTCAAACTGCTGACCTTTTGGTTAGCAGCCAAGCTCTTAACCACTACACCACCAGGGTTCCTAGGACACCCTGATAAATACAACCTAGAGTACTGGTAAACTCCTACTGATACATCAACACCCAGCCTCACCAATCCCCTCCCCCAAATAAACAGAATCCATATGACACTTCCTTATGAAGCCTTTCCTCCTCCCCTTTATTCACTTAGTTGTTCCCTCTCCTATTCATACTTAGATGACAGCACTTGTTACACAGTATGCGATCTTGTGTTTATCTCCCCCACTAGAGCTTCTGAAGGGCAGGACTTCTGAAGGGCAGGAACTTATGTGCCCTAATGTAGGGTGCAGAATAGGCATAAATTATTTACTAAAGAGTGGGATGGCTGTTTGGATGAGCCAGACTATGTTGTAGTGCTTTAACTACTACGTGGAAAAGGTCTGTCAAATCAACCCAAAAAACAATACCCGCCGCCCCCCCCCAAAAAAAACCGTTGCCTTCGAGTCGATTTCAATTCACAGCGACCATATAGAACAGAGTAGAATTGCCCCATAGAGTTTCCAAGGAGCGCCTGGTGGATTCAACATGCTAACCTTTTGGTTAACAAAGGTAGCTCTTAACCTCTACATCACCAGGGTTTCCCAAAAGACAATAGGGAGGTGTTAAATATTCTTGTGTAGGGAAATAACTGTAAGAACAAGGTGTGCAGTAAAAACATACCTGGTCATTGTGTAAGGGCTGGATGGGAGTGTGGCAAAACCAGTTAGGAAGTCACTGCAGTGATCCTGCTGTGAGATGTTCAGAACTGAATCCAAGATGGCTACAGTAGCCATGGATACGAGGAACTCCATCTAAAAGGTAGCTCAAAAAGAATAAAATCTGATTTGCTCAGTTCCTACTATGTACTAGGCTATACTGACACCACCAAGGTGGGTATGTAATCATCCCCACTTTGCCCACGTGCAAAGTAAAACTGGACAAGATTGACTCTCTGGAGGTCACACACCTGGCAAGTGGCAGTGTTGAGCTTCTAACCTAGGTGTGTCGGGCTCTCAAGACTCCCGGCTAACCGGCAGGCCTCACTTAACTGACGCTAGACTAACCTTGTCTCTGCACTGTGGCGGTAGGAGTATTTTTCAGTGCTGGGTTTGTGTAGGGCCGCGCACAGCGCGGATTCCAGACAATCCAATCACTACCAGACCTAGAGAGGTGAGATTAGGCTCAGGTTTTCTGTGATTCCGCCCGGGGTTTGGAATTTGAGGCTGAAAGGATTTTGCAGGTTTAAGTAGTTATCACGGACCCTTGGTGGCGCACTGGTTAAGAGCTACGGCAGCTAACCGAAAGGTTGGCAGTTCGCGCCTTGGAAACCCTATGCGGCGGTTCTACTCTGTCCTATAGGGTCGCTAAGAGTCGGAATCGACTCGATGGTAAAAGTTTGGTTTTATCAAACTACTAATCCCTTCCAGGGCCATCGGAAGGTCACCTAAGGGCGGAGAACGCATCCCAGCGCGGCTGAGCCCAGCGGGCGGTGGCCGCTGGAGCGGTAGCAGTAGAGTCACGGCGGGGGAGGAACGCAGCCTGTTTGAAGAGGGCCCAGGGTCGCCGGCGGCCCCTCCGTTAGCGAGCACATATGCAAAACTTTCGGCGTCTGGCACCCTCAGGGTAGTCGGCAACCACCACGGAAGATGGTGACCGGAAGAGCTGAGTCACCGCAACCGACGAGAGCAACGCGCGCAGGGACCGGCGAAGAAGGGCGGACGCGCCCGAGGCCCTAGTGCGTCCGGCGCCCGACGCGCAGTGCGTAGGACTGCGTGCGGCGGGGATTCCAGACAATCCAATCACTACTAGCCCAGGAGAGGTGAGATTAGGCTCAGGTTTTCAGTCATCCCGCCTGGGGACTGGACTCTGAGGCTGAAATTTGAAATCTTGAAATGGCCCCAAGCGAAAAATGCTATATGCAGGTTTCAGCTGAAGCTACTGACCCTGAGAAAGGAGACACAGAATGTCAAAGACTGGGTAGATATTGAAGATCAAAAGGACTTGCCTAGGGCCAAAAAAGATTTGTCTGACTTAGTTCCAAAATGCAGTAAATAATTAAAATACTCTTACACACAATTATTAATTAAAAATTCAAGAGCAAGCTTTTGAAATTCCAAGAGAAAATAAATCTTGTTTTCTGAGATAAAGTTCCAACAGGATGGGAGCTTTGCAGAAGGAATTTCCCACAGATAGTGATAATCTTGGTCCGACTAGGTAATGTCTTTCTTATCCAGAATTTGCAGATCTTAATCCTAAATTTCCATCCCTGCTTCTTGTCTCTTCTTTAATCTTTCGCCAGTTTCTCCCCCCTTTTATACCACTGAGGCCAGAGCCCAGTTTTGTGTAACAATGCTTTGTTGTTTTTGTTGAAGTTTCTTCTTTAGGCACAAAACAAAGTAACAGTAAAAACTAAACTAAACCCGTGGTCTAGTCGATTCCGACTCACAGTGACTCTATAGGACAGAGGAGAACTGCCCCATAGGGTTTCCAAGGAGCAGCTTCTAGATTCGAACTGCTGACCCATAGCTCTTAACCACTGCCAGGGCTCCCCAAGTAACAACCACACTATAGAAATTTCTGAAAAAAAAGAAAAAAAAAGAATCATAACTTATTGCAGTCTCTAAACCTGAAACCACAACTGTTTCACTTCTTTACATTTTTATTCACAAGGAGAGGTTTTTATATAGCTGCATCAGAGCTATCATTTTCTATTTAACTTCACGTAATGTTATATAAACATTTCCCCATGTCTCACAGATCTTCAGAATCTTTATTTTAAAGAACTGCATTATGTTCACCACATAAATTGCTAAATTACCCTTTATGGGTGTGCTTGTAGGCTTATTGACTGGAGTTGCTCTTGTTTCTGTTGTCAGCGTTTCTCTTCAGTCAGGAAATGTTCTCATTGGGCAAAATGGTGGAACCCTAAGATGAAGGGCAGCTGCCAATCATTGCTCAGCAAGGAAGCTTGTTTTCTGTTTAAGAATTGGTATAATTTTCCCAAATATTCCTTTGATATTTTACCCCACTTGGATAATAACAGCTTTTCCTTAATGCTATAAAACTGATTGTGACAAAAATGTAAAAAGACTTAGGCTTTTCTAGGAGTCTGACAGAAGTGAGATTCAGAGTTGTGTTAGACATTTTCAGATCTTGATCAAACTTTTTGGTATTCAGTTCAACCACCACTATTTATTAACTGTATGACTTAGAGCAAGTTATTTAAACTCTTTGACAAGGAGCCCTGGTGAAGCAGTGAGTAAGTGCTTGGCTGCTAACAGAAAGGTCAGCCATTTGAACCCACGGGGGGGCTTGGCAGGACAAAGATGTGGCAGTCAGCTTCCATAAAGATTACAGCGTTGGAAATCCTATGGGGCAGTTCTGCTCTGTTCTATAGGGTCTCTATGAGTTGAAATCAACTAGACAACAATGGGTTATTCAACCTCTTCAAGTGTCAGTTTTCTCATCTGAAAAATGGGGATAACAACAGTACTTACTTCATAAATTGTGGGAAATAAGATCATATTTGTAAAGTGAGTGCTTAGAATGATGCTCACACATACTAAGTGATCAATAAATGTTTACTTATAGATATTATTGTCTTTGCTATTAAAGAGAGCAATGCTGTGCACTGAGTAATGACAATCCAATCACTACCAGCCCTGGAGAGATGAGATTAGGGTCAGGTTTTTGGGGATCCTGCCTGGGGATTGGAATCTGAGGCTGAAATTTGAAATCTTGAAAGGGCCTCAAGCCATAGCTGCCAAGGCTGGGACAGTAGGATGCTTTCCTAGCAATTCTCCCCACCATTTGAAAATCAACTCAGCATATAAGTCCTCCTTAGACAGATAATGATTTCATACTTACAGAAAATGGATAAAGCTGAAAATAGATATGTCACAAGATCTTTTGGACAAAGTTTTATAGTTAGAAACTTGGACCTGTTGGGGGAGTGGGACTGAAGGTAGAGAAAGAAGAGCAAAAAGCTGTTA
Source organism: Trichechus manatus latirostris (assembly GCF_000243295.1). Taxonomy (NCBI): domain Eukaryota; kingdom Metazoa; phylum Chordata; class Mammalia; order Sirenia; family Trichechidae; genus Trichechus; species Trichechus manatus. The sequence goes on from NW_004443942.1 coordinate 1,470,297, forward strand.
CTTTTCATCTTAAGCTCTTCTGTACTACTTTATAATCATACGCATATATTACTAACTTTTTTTTTTAATTCATGGTGGGTTAAATCTTCCTTTTGAGTTGGTTGGCTTGATGATTCTACAATATGAAAAGTATCTAATCTAAGAGTCCTAGATCTGGTACTGGCGAAACACACACTAGAATTCTACTTTTTCATTGTTTTGTCTCAGGTACTGTTCTTAGCTGCCGCTATTCATTCATTCAACACATATTACTTAGTGCTATTATGTGCCAGGCCTTATGCTTGGTACTGAAGACTTTCTTCAAATAAAACCAAAACACCCATTGCCGTCAAGTCGATTCCGACTCATGGCTATTCTATAGGACAGAGTAGAACTGCCCTATAGGGTTTCCAAGGCTGTAATCTTCACAGAAGCAGCCTGACACGTCTTTCACCCACAGAGCAGCTGGTGAGTGAGAACCGCCAACTTTTTCATTAGCGGCTGGACACTTGACCACTGCGCTATCAGGGCTCCTTGTTCTTCAAATAGTAAACCAAAATTTGGGACATGTTTTGTACCAGGTACATATGTTTTAGTTAAAGACTTCTGTGATTATGGGTCCTTGGACTTGTTGCCAATGAATCTTGGAATGATCTGATAGAATGTAGCTTTCTTTGCAATAGAGTTGAGCCTAAAACATTCTTTTTCAGACTCCATGGTCCTGCACATGTGAGATGGAGATAGGACCTATTTTGAGCCCTGTGGTGATGAGAGAGGCTCTTCTGCTGATACTGCTTTTTTGGAGCTCTGCCCTAAAATAATGTTATACCAAAGGGCCCCATGGGTACTTTGCTGGAGAAAATGATTCAGATAAATTCAATTCAAAATCATGTATTGAATGCCTACTACTAATAAGCCCTGGAATAGGAGTGGGAGATGGTCCAAAGGTGAACACAACCCAGACCTTGAAGTTCATCATCTTTTGGGAGTCTTAAATCTTCCTAAGGAGTCCTGGTGGCACAGTGATTAAGCTCTTGGCTGCTAACCAAAAAGGCCTGTGGTTTGAACCCACCAGCCGCTCAGGGGGAGAAGCTCAGGGAGAGAAAGATGTGGCAGTCTGTTTCCATAAAGATTACAGCCTTGGAATCCCATGGGGCAGTTCTACTCTGTCCTATAGGGTTGCTATGTGTTGGAATTGACTTGATGGCAATGGGTGTGTGGGTTAAATCTTCCTAAAAACAGTTCTGATCCTGATACTTCTCTTTAATGGGTCTCTTCATTTCAAAAAACACTCAATTTTAACTGAGTACCAGACTCTGTGCTAGAGGTTGGTGATACTATTTCAGAAAATCACATTACTGATAGCAATGTTGTTGGTAGCATTTGAGTCACCACCGCAGTATACTTGTATCGGTCTGAATTTGTAGTGGTAACATTTATGATTTTACTATGTAGAGTTTCAAGCATTTGACTACTACTTTATGACTTCTAGTGTAGCTGTGCATGAGCACTTACATACTGAAATACATATGATTTTATTATAAGTCACTTTCCTTTCATTGCTCCTTTATATTACAGTTAGAGAACTATATTGATTTTTTAATAATGTATGTGTAGTTAGTTAGACTATAGTATCTATGAACCTCATTTCAGGATTGTAGAGAGGACATTACAAAAAGGGATCTGATAGGGGTTGAGAACAACTAGTCTAGTCAAATAAATCTAAATGATTTATCCTGGTACTTATGGCCATCATTGTCTTGTGCCAGGTTTATTGCTCTTTGCTATAACTAAGGTCAGGACAGTTTACTTTACTTGATACTCCCAGTATTGGAAAAGTGCCTTCCACTCCCACAGCCCCATCTGAGGGTCACTTTGTTCTATACCGTAGGACTCTATCATCTTTGACATAGCTAATTAACCTAAGGGAGTGTATTCATAGTCTGCTCAATAAGAATGATACAATTAGCCAGATCAATCAAATTTTCTCTTGCAAAGGTTGAATATGAGACCCAGACAGTAAAGTAGTTAATAGCATAGTCAGAAGCTGAAAGACACACAGAGAAAAAGCTGTAACTAGAAGCTGTGACTCAGCAGAAGCCAGAAGTAAGCAGAAGCTTCGAGTATGCAGAAGTATAGAGAGAAGCAAAGTGGTAGTAGCAGGAGCAGTAGGTGCAGAGAGAGCATCTTTAGATAATGAAAAGGGAGCCAGAAACTCCTGCTCTGGGTGGGTGACAAACTACCTGATGCCTTGAGCTGCTTTGGATCCTGAGTAGCCTCCCCCACCCCAGTTCCCAGTCTGAATTTAATCCCCTATGAGGCCTCAGTCCTACATGATTGAGATTTCTGTCATCTTTATTTTCCCACGTAGCCTTGGAATAAATCCTTATCATTTAAAGTAACATGATCTTTGCAACCAAAGATCTTAAGTACCACACTCCGCAGACCATGCTCTCCCATTTCTGTGCCTTTGTCATCTCCTCTGCTTGGAATGTTCTGCCCTCCCAGTCTTGTTAGTGCCTGTTTCGGTGTAATGTGTCGGCTCAGATGCTGCCTCAGACGCAGCCATCCCCAATATATCAGAAGCAAGTAGTGGCTCCCTTTCTTCTCAGAGCTCTCATTTCTACTTCTGTTAAGGATGCTTCTCTTATGCTGAGTGAAATACGTTAGTCACAAAAGAACAAATACTAGATGATCTCACTTATATGAAATAAGCAAATACATAGAAACCAAAGATTATTAGTGGTTACCAGGGCTGGGAAGAGGGGGAGCTTTTGCTTGATGGACACTGAGTTTATGTTAATGGTGGTAGAATATTTTGGAAAAGGACGGTGATAATGGTGGCACAATATGAAAAATGTAATCAATGTTATTGAATTGTAAATGTAGAACTTGCTGTGTTGATGAATGTTTTGGTGTGTATATTTTCACTACAATTAAAAAAAAAGAAGGAACTTAAAAAAAAATTCTTCTCAATCGCAACTCTGTGTTACATAAAAACATCATCTTTATTAGGTTATGCGTACCTTGAAGTAAAGACAATGACTATTTCATCTCTGGTTTCCTCACAGAAGAGCTAAGCATAGAGCTATGCGCAGAAGAGATGCCACGTAATTATTTACTGCTTCTTCTACTGATACTGTGCCTATTTTCTCCCCATTTCTCAGGTCTTAATTCTCTCATGGTGTTATATTTAGGAACATGGCTCTGAACCAACACTGGTTTGCACATAGTAGAATCTCAATATACATTGCTGAATGGCATCTCTAGCTTTTACCTGGTATCTTGATCAACATCACTCCCTGTACACTGAACATCACAGATATATATCCAAATATTTCAACTTAAATTTTCTCAGTAGCAAACATGCTCCTTTTGATGCATTGATGGGTTCTACTAATGGCATCACCACCTTCTAAATCACTCAGGCATAAAAGCTTTAAGTAGTGTTGCCACCACATCTAAAGTTCCATTGACATAGTCTGGGTTTTCCCAAAAGCAGAACGTGAGACATATGCAAATAGTTTATTTGAGAGTATAATTCCAGGGGGCAGAAGTGAAACTAGGAAGGAGAAAGAGCCAATATAAGGAAAGGTTGTTAGTTGTCTACTACTTAGGAAGATTGGGTACTTGATCCTGTGGAATTGTGAGAAAATGTATAAAATGTATCTCAGGCCATCTGATCAAGAGAAGAAAGAGGGGAAGAATCAGCTCTCATTAGCCGTTGGTCAAGGGTTGCCTCACAAAGTATTAACTTCCCCACATTTCCAGATTGCACACACATAACAGCCAAGCATGTCTGTATGACCATACTATGTATAATGTGACATCAGAGAAGCCCTGGAGTAGGAAGTGAGAGACTAGACTCAGGCCTGAGATGAAGCACAGTCACACAGACAGGTTGTACCTGTGTATGTCAAGAACTGTGTTTACTAGCTAACTATATTTGCAAGCCACAGTTTCATGGATGCTGGCAGAAAACACAAGACTTCTAGGTCAGAGGCAAAGGACTTCATTATTGACTGATATCCAAACGACAAGTCATTCTGTTCACCTGGTTTCTGAGTGCATTCTCTGTGATTTTTGTGTTCTAGTGGACATTGTCATGAGACATAAAGATCCATATAACTTTGTGCTTATGTCTTTAAATATGAACAGTTCCTCAGACTTTGTCTTTCATGATCTTGAGATTTTTGAAGAGTATAGGCCGGTTGTATTGTAGGATGCCCTTCAGTTTGGTTTTGTATGTGCGTCATCATGACTAGATTCAGTTTAGACATTTTTTTGGCAGAAATACCATAGATGCTGTTGTGCCCTTTTCAATGTATCCTATCAAGAGGTGCATGATGTCAATTTGTCCCATTATTGGTGACATTAACTCTGATCATCTGGTCTCTATCAGATTTCTCCACTGTAAATTTACTACTTTTCCTCTTAATTATTAAGTAATTTGTGGGGAGACTGTTTGATACTATGTGAATACGTATATCTATTAGGTGGCATTCTTCTGTTCCCCTCTCTCCCTCTTATTTATATCATGAACGCATTGATTCCTATTTTATTAAGCAAGTAATAATTTTTTACTACCAGTGTATATTTTGTTGCTCTAATTTCTTCAGTTTTGTCCAGTGAGAGTCTCTTTAAGCTGACTCCTGTGTCTTTTTACTATGTCCACATCATTCTTTCAGTGCTTCCTTGCCTTCTAGCACAACAAGATATTTCAGGAAAATGCAGGTATTTTTCTTGTGCAGCTATGGAGTCATTTCTCTCAGGATCCTTGGTTCTTTTTATTGAATGATGGTCTTTAGAATCAAAGATATGGGATAATTGGAGAAATTTAACATACTTCTCTCAGTAATTGATAGAACAAATAAACAATGACAATAGCAAAATAGTTAAGATATAAGAGATCTGAATAACAGAATAAATGAATACCAGACCATAAATCAAGGTCCAACATATTTTTGAAAACTCTACTGTACAGTGTTAATATTTTTGTTTCAAACAGTTATCTTTTAAGTAAATTAAGAGAAGATGAATAATCTTTTATATTATGTTATGTGTAGTGTTCATTAATTCCTATAAATGCAAGTTTCCATTTGGCATTATTTCTCTTTGACCTGAACAATTTACTTTAGCATTTTTTGTAGTGCAGGTATGATGGTAATGAATTCTCTCAGCTTTCATTTACCTGAAAATGCATTTATTTCACCATTATTTTTGAAGGTTATTTTCACTGAATATGGAGTTAGCTTAACAATTATTTGTTTTTGTTTTTTTCTTTATGCACTTTAAAGATGTAGTTTCATTGTTTCTTCTAGCCTCCCTTGTTTCTAATGAGGAGTTGTTGTAATTCTTGTTCCTCTGTACTTAATGAGTTTTGTGGCTTTGGTTTTTTTGTTTGTTTGTTTTGGTCTAGCTGCTTTCAAGATTTTTTTTCCTTTATCTTTGATTTTGACTATAATGTGGCTAGTTGTGGTTTTCTTTATATTTACCTTTCATGAGGTTTGTTGAGCTTATATCTGTGAGTTGGTGTTTTCATCAAATATGGAAAAATTTAGGCCATTATTTCTTCATATAGCTTTTTCTATCCAATCTCACCCTATTTTCCTTCTAGGACTCCAAGTATATATATAATTAATATTGATATATATATATTTGATATATATCTAATATAT